>NW_021703783.1:75063997-75144359 GCF_005190385.1 Monodon monoceros | reverse complement strand
TACACCTGTGGTGCCCCTGCTGGAGGAGGGGGACCTTGGTGTACACCCGTGGTGCCCCTGCTGGAGGAGGGGGACCTTGGTGTACACCTGTGGTGTAAACCTGTGGTGCCCCTGCTGGAGGAGGGGGACCTTGGTGTACACCCGCGGTGCCCCTGCTGGAGGAGGGGGACCTTGGTGTACACCCGCCGTGCCCCTGCTGGGTTACTCCTAAAGAGTATCTTGTGTCCCTTTTTTCCAAGGGTCTTTTAAGTGACTTGGGTCTGGGAATTGGGTAAAGGACTGTGACTCTCTATCTTCGTGACAGAAATCAGCCCCTGTTCCCCAGACTTAGATTTTGTTATTGTTGTTGTTATAGAAATTTAGTCACACTTTGGTATCCATGTATTTCAGCCCCAAAGACCCTACAATCTATTCCCACTCTCCAATATCCCTAAGAATCAAATCCTTCTGATAACCACACCTAAGCCTTCTGCCTGTTTCAGGAATGTGGACCCACTGTGAAGGTTAAAGCTGACATCTACTCCTTCAGGAAACCTTTTCCCATGGAGGCATCTCCTGCTATCATCCCTGGCCTATGGAAGGCAAGTACTTTTCAGGCATGCTCATGCTCTTCTCATCAGTGGGTTTTTCTTCTGAAACTGGGTGAGTAGTTCAGGTATTTTAAAAGCTATTATAAATCCACTGTCATATTCCTGTCTCTGTAAGTCTTTGGATTCCCTTCTGTATGTTCCATCAAGGAATGTATGGCATCTGAACTTCACATGCACAGGCCGCCACTGAGACTCAGTCTCAGACAACCAATCCAGAAGTTGACACCTCTTCCAGTTGTTTAATCTAGCACATTGTATCCAGAATTTTTGGTGAGGGCACCTATAACATGAGCTTGATCCAATCTAAAATTCTGACCTTCTCTTCCTAACACTCTCAGAATACTTTCCCATAATCCTGCAAGGCTTTTGGTGTGTCTGCCTTCTCTTCCTAGGTCTGATTTTGATTTCAGGGTGTGCTAGAATCAGCCTCTAGCTTTGGGTCTGGGGTCAATGAACAGAGGAAGGGGTGGGCCATGAGGACATCCCCTTGCAAGGTGACCACCAAGTGAAGCTGGTGTCTTTGAACAGCACAGGACCAGCCTCATCAGAATGGGAGGAGGGGCTGCTTTTGTTGGTCCAGGAAGCTCTGTGAGTTCTAGGGCTTTAGATTCTTGGGGCTCTCTGACACCTCCAAAACGTATCCATTCCAGTACTCAGGGGAAGAGCCACGTTTTCTCGATGAATGCCCTGAAAGACCTGGTGAGACTTGAACTCAATCTGTTTTGTAATTCATCGATCTTCAGACTCCGTCTCTGCCTCCGACTTTTCAGCTTCATTAGCTCAGTGCCTTTAAGAAATACAAGAGTATTTTAGGGAAGCCACAGAACCTTTCTCATTCACTGACCGTGCTCTGAAGTGAGAATTTAAACGCCTAAGCTTGTGATTTTTTTTCTTTAAATTTTATCGTACAGTTAAATGGAATGACTCACCTCAGAGCCTTTTTATTCCTTCCTTCTCCACCTGCCAGAGCCATGCTTTCACTGGCATTTCATTCTGTGTGACTATAGTTGATCATTTTGGTGTTTTGCCACTGGGAGCCATGGACTAATATAAACACAACTCATGATATAATCAAAATGCAGTTTTATATTTACCACCAACTCTTTCAACTTCATTCAGGGTTGAAGGAGAAGAAGGTCTTCCTCTACCCCCGGATGGAACTTCTGACAGCTTCTCTGGCCTTTCTTGCTCTCCCTGACTACCTTCACCTCTACATGCTAGCTGTCATTTTCTTTTTCTGTCAGGTTGAAGGTAGGGTAGAGATGAGAGGGGAAGAGGCAAGTGAGTTATGACTTGATCTGGTGGCTTCGTGTTCTCTGGGCCTTGCAAATGATTAAAGCCGGTGACCCCTGGGGGGCCTGTAGGATGCTCAAGCTGATTCATCTCTCAGGGCACTTGCACAGGAATTTTGGATGCCCCCTACAGGCCGCCTCTCCTGCAGTTCCCTCGATTCCAGTGGATGTATCTCTATTCTGGATGGTTCCTTTCAACTCTTTCCTCAGCCCCTGGATATCCAGCAGTGCATGCTCAGCTTTTATTGCCAACGTCGTTCTAAAAAGACCTATCATTAGGATCCAAGGCTTTCTCCTTTTTAACCCATGTGTAGTTATGGGAAATCTCATCCCCTGCCCCAGCAAACTCTGGGAGTGCCTGATGATTGCAATGTAGCAGCCCTCCTGGTTCCTGTATCTCCAGAGCACTTAACCAGCCCTTCTAAACATTCTGTATTTTGATGGAGGAGTTGGACTTCAGTCCATGACTTGATTGCGCTTTCTTGGTCATTAGTCAGACCCTGGTCCTCTATGTCTTCCAGCTGCAGGGGGCTTCGTTTCATAACTTACCCTGTGGTCTACTGGAAATTCTCTCACTAGGCTTGAGGTTGGGAGATAGCACCTAGCACCCCGCCCCTCACCCCCGCTTCGTCCAAAGGAGAGAGGACTTAAACCAGAGCAGTAGCCTCTTCAAAAAAGATCTCCTCAATCATTTTCTCCAAATCATCTCTCTGACCCCCTTTTACATCCTTGATTTCTTTGGGAAGCCCAGGAGATGTAGGGCAGGTTCTTCTTCCTGCCCTATAAATTCTGCCTAACGGGGGAGGTTGGGGTCTGGGGCTGGGCTCCCTCTAATTTTGGCATCCTGAGATATAATCTATTGATGCATCTCCCTAAACTAAGGAAGAAACAGTATCATCCTAACTTGTATTACAATAGTTTTCATGACTCTTTTACTACCGGGTGCCAGTGTTTTACCTGTATCGCATCCCTACTCTTTTCTTATCCAACCAGGTCACCTAGTCCATCCCAGATTCCCAATACCTTGGGACCTCTTTCAAAGAAAGAATCCATTCCAGCTAGTTTCAGTAAAAATTTATTGCACAGTATTAACTAGAATTTCTGGGAGGGCCGACAAACAAAGCCTGCATGTCATACAGTCAGAAGCAGAGCAGCCAGGAAACATGTCCAACTACATCACAAATGTCCAAACACACCACAGGGGTGTTCTAGCAGAAATCCTGCTGTGGCTGCCAAGGGATGCTCAACATCTATAAAACCTGGACTGAGCACCAGTATCCCCATTGCAGTTCCTGCAGAAAAGCAAATGCCCCAGGGACATACTTACTAGGAGAATAGTGTGTGTGTAAGTTTTCGCCTGTATCCCAAGTCTTGCTTAAGTTTGGGGTTTGTTGGAATATAGTCACATGTCTATATCCTAGCAGCAAAGGGTTTTAGGATATGTGTTGTCTTTGTTTGTCTCTATCTGTGGAAAGGAGAATTCGTAATATAGAAGAACTACAAAGAAAAGATGTGGGGCAGACACAAATGAAAAATGTCCATTACAAAACTCTTATGAAAGAAAAGTTTATGGTCCCAATCGATAAACTATTTTGACTATATAAAACAAACAAACAAAAAACCCTCTTATGTACCTTTTGAATTTTGCATATAATACCCATTCAAAATATAAATTAAGAAAAATTTAAATCCATTTTTTTGAGGCTTTTCCCATGGACCATCTTTCTGTGCTCAATCCTCTTAGGCTGTTGCGGTCTTCTAATATCTCGTATTGTCATTGTTCTTTAACACTGTTGATTGTTCCGACTGACCCTTTGATGGTCTTTGACCCCATTGAGTTGTGTTGTTACAAAGATAAATGAGGTAATGCATTTAGAACTTATAGTGCCTGGTACATAGGAGGTAATCAATACTGGTAATCCTCCCGCTTCTACTTCCCTAATATTATTGCCTGTGGTTGTTTCTCAAGTCTTGATTGTAAAGAACTCATTGAGATGTAGCAGGTGCATTCGAGTGCTTTTCCAGTTAATGTCCTGACAACTTAAACATGAAAACTGTGATGTTTGTGATTTATAATAAGAAATATATATTCAGTCCCTGTGCCCCTTTCTGGCGCTGAGCTCCTAAAACCCTTGGACTTTCCTAAGTGATAAAGGTGTCTTAATACTCATAACAAACCCTTCTGAACCACACGAGTTTATATTAACGAAGTGACTTTTGGAAAGCACCTAAGGATGGAGGGTGGTTGCCAGGGGAAAAGACCAGGTAATTAGTGGGTTGGAACTTTCAGCCCCGCGCCCCCCCCCACCTCTGGGGAGGGGAGAAGAACTGGGGGTTGAATTATTTGCCAATGGCCACAGATTTCATCAGACATGCCTATGTAACGAAGCCTCCACAAAACCCCCAAAGGACGGGGAAGTTCCCTGGTGGTCTAGCGTTTAGGATTCGGTGCTTTCACTGCCGTGGCCCAATCCCTGGTCAGGAAACTGAGATCCCACAAGCTGTGCGGTGCGCAAAAACAAACAAACAAACCCAAAAGGACGGGATTTGGAGTTTCCCGATTGGTGATCACATGGAAGTGCTGGGAGAGTGGTGCACCAAGACAGCATGGAAAACCTGAGCCCCTTCCTCATGCCTTGTCCTGTGAATCTCTTCCATCTGGCTGTTCCTGAGTTATATCCTTTCATAATAAACCAGTTATCTAGGAGGTAAAATGTTTATGTGAGCTGCTCTAGCAAGTTGATCGAACCCAAGGATTCGGTTGCAGGAGATCAGAGGATCTCTAGCTAGCAGGTCAGATGCACAGGTGACAACCTGGACTTGCGATTGGCATCTGAAGTTTGGGGGTGGGGTCGAGGGAGTGTTTTGGACAGAGCCCTTAACCTGTGGGATCTGATGCTATGTCCAGGTAGATAGTACCAGAAATGAGTTAAATTAGGACACCCAGGACCCAGTCAGTGTCTGCTGAGAATTAAGGAATTGCTTGTTTGTGTTAAAGTAAAAAACCCACAGTGAAGACACTAATCCAAGCTAAGCCAGTGAGACTTGCTAGAGAAGGGGTTAGATGCTTGAAAGATAAGGTCACATAGAGATGGGATCAGAGTTGGTACCAAACAGCCCAAAGATACACATGCCACCTAAAGAAGGGAAGTAGCAGAAGCTGGGAAGCTGTATATTTATGCTGGTTATCACATGTGTTCTCTCTAGTCAGTTTGCCTTAAATCCCTGCCCTGCTACTTACTAGCTGTGAGCTCTTAGGCAAGTTACTTAAGCTCTCCATGCTTATATTTCTTCATCTATGACATAGGGAAAAAATTATATCTATCTCATATTTTGTTAATTGCTTTGAACAATTCCTATCATATAGGAAGTTTGACTTTTGGATTTCATTTACTTGAAAATTTATGTTTGAGGAGCATTTTAATTCCCCAAGTCTTCATCTTCCAGTGAACCAATGATCCTGCATTTCATGTCTCCTGGGTGCCATAAAAATATCTGTAAACATAGTTAGAGTGTTTTAAATGGAGATTTTTATAACTCATCAGCTTCAATTTGAAACTCAGTATCATCACTTATAAGAATGGAAAAGAATTGACGATCATGAAAGTTGTATAAGTATCAAGTTGAATTTAGTACAAAGTTTTCTTTAGAGAGAAAATTTCTCTCTAAGGCTAGGTTGACATCCATTCCTTGGGTGAATTGATTTGCTATATGTTCAGTCAGGTTAATCCCAACCAGGCTATGGAAAGTGTGTCATTTCACAACTGGGTCAAGCTCTCCATGTGAAATGCAGAATTAAAAGTAAGCTTATAAAAATGTCGGTCTACTTCTTTCCCAAATGAGCTCAAGAATAATTGACAAGATCTCTGTGGCTAACTACCCAGAGACCCTAATTATATAAAGGGGACTTTCTGACTTGTAATCCTGGAATATAAGCTTTCTGTTGTCCCCTTCTACTTTGCTGAATTTATAGGACATCTCAGCACACTAAATTATAAACTGTTTCTTTTAATGGATGACATTTCATAAACAGCTTGTGAATTCTAGACAAGGCTTTGAAGGAAAGTCCCATAAGTAATTCCATCTTAGTTTTCCTAGGTTATTTTATTCCTTCACTTAAAAAAATTTTTAAGTAGATCTAATACCATGAACTTCAATTTCCTCAGATTTCCCTGTCCTGTGGGTTGCAGTGGGGGCCTATGGATGGTGATAACCCACATTTTGCTGAATTTATCTCACATCTTCAAGTTTCAGAGCCTTGAGTGCCCCCATTCAAGTCTCATTCAGTTACTTTTGGGATTCCCCAGTGGGTGTATTGCAAACCAGTCTGTCCACTACCGTTACCAAGGGGCATTCATGACGTCTTCTTCCCGTGCTCTGATCACCTCCCCACAATGATATTTGTTGCCCACTGAGCCATTTGGGGAGGGTCCCTTTCCGCACCCATGCTGCTGGTGTCCATGGTGATAACTCTGAGGATTGTGCCAAGAATGCCATCTTTCAGTGACCCCCAGCCATCCAGCCTGGGATGTCAGAGCAGTTCTGTGTTCCCTGGAACCCAAAATGTGCCACAGCTGGGCTGCATCCCTCACAGAACAGGGAGGAGGCTCTGCCCTGTGTGGTACTTTGTCACTTGGACACAAAAGCTTTGCTTCTCCAGGAGGGAGCCTTTGTAAAATAGAGGCTTCCTCATCTGTTTGCAGCTTCTCTTGCGGCACTCACTGCTCAGACATGAATCCCTGGGGCTGGCCGGGCCAGCCTCCCCAGTCCTCTCCCTCTTCTTGTGACAGGGCTCTTTCCTTCCTCTCATGCAAATCATCTTATGTGAATAGATGCCTTTTCTTTCAGTTCATCAGTGCATTTGTTGGAACTCTTTTGGTTTCAAATAGCAGACATCAACTTGAGCCAGCAGTAGTGAATAAAAGAGACCGAATTATAAAGCTCTTGGAGTGTCTGGAGAAATGAAATGGCAGGGCTGCAGCTGGGCTTCAGGAAGAAACTAGGGGACTGAAAAGCTGCCGTAACGTTTCCTCTACTCTCGAGTTGACTGGCTTTCCCCTATCCCTACTCCACAAGGAGAAAAACGGGGCTCTATATGTGGGCTTTGCTGGGGAAATGCAGTGAACTGGCCAACTGGCCATTTCTGAAGCATAGGTGATGGTGAAGGTTGGGAGTAGGGAAGGGGCTTTATGTAGATTTGGGATGTGGTCAAGGGCCAGATCAAGGTTGATTTTTTAAGAATATTTATTTTATTTTTGGCTGCGTTGGGTCTTAGCTGCGGTACACAGGATCTTTGTTGCGGCATGTGAGCTTCTCTCTAGTTGTGGCACACGGGCTTAGTTGCCCCACGGCATGTGGGATCTTAGTTTCCCAACCAGAGATCGAACCTGCGTCCCCTGCATTGGAAGATGGATTCTTAACCACTGGACCATGAGGGAAGTCCCTCAAGGTGGATTTTTAACAAGCAGGAACTTTATCCTGAAGGCAGTGAATGGCAGAACCACTAAAGAGTGTAGCATAGAGCAAACAAAATTTTATTGTAGTTAGATCACACTGGTGGTATTCAGAAATGGATTTGAGGGAGCAAGACCAGAGGCAGGTACAGTAGTTAGGACACTATTGCAATATATATTCTTGGAAGGAGGTTCAGAAGTCCTGTTGGGAGCAGGAATAAAGAGGAGGGATGGACTGAAGAACTATTTAAGAGGTACAATCCACAGGAGTTGGTCATAGATTGGCTATGTGGAGATGGAGGAAAATTCTAAAGTGACTTCCAGATTGTTGGCCTTGAAGGCTGGCTAAATGGTGGTGATATTGACTGAGACTGGGGAAGTGGGAAGAGCAGATTTTGGGGAGAGAATGAAATGGCACCCTCTCCACAGACTGGCTGAGACTAACTTGATTGTACCTGTAGCAGATGAAGTCAACTTGGTGTTTGTTGAGTTTGAGATACCTAGAGGATGCTCAAGGTGGTGTCCAGGAAGCTAAGAACATTTAATTCTGTCCCTCTGGGAGAATCAACACTAGAGATTTATGGTAGACCTGGGACGCATCAGCATAAAATATGGTCATTCAATCATGATTCTAAATATGACCCAATGGTCATGACCCATGATTCTAAATATGACCATGTGGTAAAAAGAGCAGTTGACACAGGATGGAATTCTGTAGAACACGGTAGGTAAAGGAAGGGGGACAGGGGATTGAGGAGGAGAAGCCCACGGAGGAGACAGAGAAAGAGAGAATTAGCAGTGTTAAATACAACAGAGAGGGTCAATGAGATGACTAAAAGATGTCCATTCACTCATGTATCCATAAATTATTTTTTGAGCACCTGCTATATTCAGCATGCTGTAGCAGTTAAGAGCTCAGGCTCTAGAGCCAGACTGCCATATATATATATAAAATCCATGCTATTATCATCATGTGTTAGCCACTCTTCAGGACTCCAGGGATACAGCTGTGAACAAGACAAAGTCTCTGCTCTTATGGAATTTCCATTTTATTTAGAGGTAAGAGGAGTACAGACCATAAAAACAACAACAAAGAATAAGAAAATAGCAGCTAAATGCTAAAAAGAAAATAAAAGAATGATATGATAGGAAGCTGGGTGAGATGGGACAGTGTAGATGGGGTGGTCAGGAAAGGCCTGTCTGAGGAGGCAACATTCATGCTGGAACTTGAAGACGAGTAGGCGTGAACCATGAGAAGATATAGGGGCAGAGAGTTCCAGGTAAAAAATGAACATATGCAATGACCCTAAGATAGGGACAAATTTGGTCTGTCCAAGGAAAAGAAAGAAACCACATTTATCTGTTATCACGGCACATGATCTTTTCACGATCATGGTCTTTCTGACACGTCATATTGGTAAAGCCACAGGCACATAGAAAGCCCTAAAATTCCTGTGGCAGATACTGTAAGTTGGCTCACTAAGCACACATTCCAACCCCTTTCTGTGAAGAAAGCTAAAATGTACATTCTTAGACTCCGTTGCCGATAGATTGAGACGTGTGATAGTTTCTGCCAACTTACGTGGCATAGATGTAAGATCGCAGCTGAGCCCAAAGAGAGGGAGAGAAAGGGAGAGAGAGCAGATTCTCTGCAAAGCTTGGTTTGGTTCTTTGCGGACCTACATTAAAACATTTCCATGTTGTGGTAGGGCATTTTTTTCCAACCGCATTGCATTCAGTCGTGGTTCTCTGGTCTTCCCAAAGATTCTGTGAGCTCTTTAGTTTCTTTCATGTACTTATTTCTGCTTAAGCGAGCCAGAGTGAATTCTGTTGTCTGCAACAAAGACTCTTGATTTATATGATGCCCTACTAATTCTGAAATCTCAACAGCTTCTCAGCCTCCTTCCCCAGCCCCACCCCATCTCATTCTTCTTTGGTAAATCTGGCTGTTTCTAAGAACAGGACTCTCAACCCCACTCAAGAACTGAACCTCTTCAGCTGACATGCAAGATGATTTGTTAGCTGTTTAATCAAGTACTTCCGGGTCTGGCATAGAGCTAGGATCTGTGAAGTCTATAACAGTATATAGACATTCTTTTGTCATAGGAATACGCAATCCAAGACTTAAAATGAAAATTATCATCACAAGAATATTTAAAAATGATTAGAGGATAATGACTAGAAAATATTAATAACAGTAGTTATTCATTTAATGAATGTTTACTATGTGCTAGGTAATAAAATAATTACATGAATTCGCTAATTTTACCCTCAAAGTCCTATGAAGCATGTATTATTATCAAGCACTTTTAAAGGTGAGAGAGCAGAGGCCCAGAGAATTCAAATGGCTTTCCCAAAGGCACACAGCTAGTAAGTGGTGGAGGCAGGATTTCAACTCCCAGTCTAACTCTAGAGCCATACACTTAAAACCACGTGCTTGCTGTATGCTGGACACTGAAACATGTGTTATCTTATGTAATCTTCTCAATGATTATGTGAGGTGGATGCTCTCTTTTTTCAGCTTAATGGATAGGGAATCAAGTCTCAGAAAGATCAGGTGATTTTCTCTAGAGCTCTTAGTAGAAGAGCTGCAAGTTGAGCCAACCTCTTCTGCCCTTAGGTCTAGGGTTCTTTCTGCTAAACCATACTTCTTTTCCAATCTCACTCACCAGTTTCAGTTACGATTGAACTCAGCCACATCTTACAGATAGCCAAAAATAACAGCGGCATAAGCAAGCATGGGTTGTGTTGGGTTGGCCAAAATGTTCGTTTGGGTTTTCTGTAACATCTTATGGAAAAACCCGAACAAACTTTTTGGCCAGCCCATACAAGAGGATCAGAAATAGGCAGTCCAAGCTGGTATGGAAGCTCTATACATGCAGGGACCCAAGCTCTGTCAGGCTTCCATCCCACCATAACTAAGGTGCAACCTTCATTCTCATGGTCTAAGACAGCTTCTGGAACTCCAACCATCATAATCATGTTCTAAGTAGTAGAGCAGAGGAAGGAATGCACAAGAAAAGTCCAAATGACATGACCTAGCTATCTTTTAAGGTTTCCCAGAAACTGCTGTATTTTACTTATGCTTACATCTTAGCAGGCAGAACTGAGTCATGTGGTCATAACTCATTGCTGTGGAGTCTGGGAAACTAGATCTTCATTAAGAGTAGCCACGTGCCCAGCTACAAATAAAGTGTTTCTTTATTAAGGGAGAAGGAAGCTGGATATTGGGGTAGGTAGAGCTTGTTGTCTGCCTACCCCTTTTGGCATGAATCTTTGAAGGCTGCTGTAGCTGTGAGTAGCTAGCTTTGAAGACTGTTAGCTGGCCTAGCAGAAACAGATGACAGATGTCAAACAGATGACTCATAAGAATTTAACTGAAAAGGAATTAATGGAGAGATGGGGACTTGCCTGGTGGTCTAGTGGTTAAGAATCCACCTTCCAATGCAGGTGACGGGGATTTGATCCCTGGTTGGGGAAATAAGATTCCACATGCCGCGGGGCAAATAAGCTCTTGCGCCACAGCTAGAGAAGCCCGTGCGCCACAACGAAGACCCAGTGCAGCCAAAATTAAAAAAAAAAAAAAAGAGGAATTAACGGAGAGATGATTTTCAAAGGTTTGGGAAAGATTCAGGGAACCGTAAAGGGATGGTGAGACATCCAGAAACTAGCAACAGAAGGCAGCTGCTACCAGCCCTAGACCCAAGGAAGAGAGAGGGGCCAGAGACTAAAGACACCAGGCTCTCCATCTTCCTGCCCTCCTATCTTCTGCAAGCAGCTGCCTGGGTCTAACAGGGTGAGGGAGCCTGGGTGATGCAGCCCCAGAGAGCAGCCTTCAGGGCCCAGAGCAGGTGGAGGAGGGCAGAAGATGGTGTGGAACCAATAGAGAATATCCAGCACAGTCACCTCTGCAAGGTGCCGCCAAGCCCTATGTCCTTCCACATACCAGGGCAAGGTGGCTGGCCTTTACAGTGAGAAGATTTGCAGCAGTTTGAGTTCAAAGAGAGATTGAAACTTTCAGCCAGGGTACATACAGGAAGGGAGAGCCTCCAGCTGTGGCTTGGAGATGTTTGAGGAACGCTTTGTCAGCTCAAGACTCGGTACAGAAGTGAGACGATAATCTGTCCCCTCTTTGGCCGAAAAGGGCCAGGAAAGTTACCTGCTTCTTCTCTTTACAGTTTTATAGCTCTGAGCGAGCTGCAGAGTGCGCAAGAGTAAGTGGGGCTGGGGGGCTGCTCGGAACCCAGATGCCTCTGTGCACTTTCTAAACATCCACGTGCAGGCCAAGAAGAGCAGGAAAACTGGGAAGGAAGGGAGATCTGTCTTGTCACACTTTTGTCTCCTCTGTTGTCTTATATTGTCTGCTATTGTTTTGTTTATCTTTTACTTTATCTTTTAAATTATTTAAAGCTTTAAAAATTTTATATTGGAGTATAGTTGATTTACAATGTTGTCTTTGTTTCAGGTGTACAGCAAATTGATTCAGTTATACATACACATATATCGATTCTTTTTCAGATTCTTTTCCCATATAGGTTATTACAGAGTATTGAGTAGAGTTCCCTGTGCTAGGCAGCAGGTCCTTGTTGATTATCTGTTTTATATATATTAGTGTGTATATGTTAATCCCAACCTCCTAATTTATCCCTTCCCCCCACCTTTCCCCTTCGGTAACCATAAATTTGTTCTCTAAGTCTGTGAGTCTGTTTTTGTTTGGTAAATAAATTCACTTGTATCATTTTTTAGATTCCACATATAAATGATATCGTATGATATTTATCTTTCTCTGTCTGACTTACTTCACTTAGTGTGATAATCTCTAGGTCCACCCATGTTGCTACAAATGGCATTGTTTCATTCCTTTTTTTTTTTTTTTTTTTTTTTTGCCGTACGCGGGCCTCTCACTGCTGTGGCCTCTTCTGTTGCGGAGCACAGGCTCCGGACGCGCAGGCTCAGCGGCCATGGCTCACGGGCCCAGCCGCTCCGCGGCATGTGGGATCTTCCCGGACTGGGGCACAAACCCACGTCCCCTGAATCGGCAGGCGGACTCTCAACCACTGCGCCACCAGGGAAGCCTCATTCCTTTTTGTGGTTGAGTAATATTCCATTGTATATATGTACCACATCTTCTTTAACCACTCATCTGTCAATGGACATTTAGGTTGCTTCCATTTCTTGGCTATTGTAAATAGTGCTGCAGTCAATATTGGGGTGCATGTATCTTTTCCAAATATGGTTTTCTTTGGATATATGCTCAGGAGTGTGATTGCTGAATTATATGGTGGCTCTGTTTGTAGTTTTTTAAGGAACCTCCATACTGTTCTCCATAGTGGCTGTACCAATTTACATTCCCACCAACAGTGTAGGAGGGTTCCCTTTTCTCCACACCCTCTCCAGCATTTATTGTTTGCAGACTTTTTTTTTTAAAGCATTCCTTTTTTAAAAAATTAAATTATTTATTTATTTTTGGCTGCGTTGGGTCTTCGTTGCTGCGCGTGGGCTTTCTCTAGTTGTGGTGAGCAGGGGCTACTCTTCGTTGTGCTGTGCAGGCTTCTCATTGTAGTGGCTTCTCTTCTTGCAGATCACGGGCTCTAGACGCGTGGGCTTCAGCTCTTGTGGCTCACAGGCTCTAGAGCGCAGGCTCAGTAGTTGTGGCGCACGGGCTTAGTTGCTCCACGGCATGTGGGATCTTCCCGGACCAGGGCTCGAACCCGTGTCCCCTGCATTGGCAGGTGGATTCTTAACCACTGCGCCACCAGAGAAGTCCCTGTTTGTAGGCTTTCTGATGATGTGACTGGTGTGAGGTGATAACCTCATCATAGTTTTGATTTGCATTTCTCTAGTAATGAGCGATGTTGAGCATCTTTTCATGCTTTTTGGCCATCTGCATGTCTTCTTTGGAGAAATGTCTGTTTGGATCTTCTGCCCATTTTTGGATTGGGTTGTTTGTTTTTTTGATATTGAGCTGCATGAACTGTTTGTATATTTTGGAGATTAATCGCTTGTCAGGTTGCAGCATTTGCAAACATTTTCTCCCGTTCCGTGAGTTGTCTTTTTGTTTTATTTATGGTTTCCTCTGCTGTGCAAAAGCTTTTAAGTTTAATTAGGTCCCATTTGTTTATTTTTGTTTTTATTTCCATTTCCTGGTGGCGCAGTGGTTGAGAATCTGCCTGCTAATGCAGGGGACACGGGTTCGAGCCCTGGTCTGGGAGAATCCCACATGCCGTGGGGCAACTAGGCCCGTGAGCCACAACTACTGAGCCTGCACGTCTGGAGCCTGTGCTCCGCAACAAGAGAGGCCGCGACAGTGAGAGCCCCGCGCACCACGATGAAGAGCGGCCCCCGCTTGCCACAACTAGAGAAAGCCCTCGCATAGAAACGAAGACCCAACACAGCAAAAATAAATAAATTAATTAATAAACTCCTACCCCCAACATCTCCTTTAAATAAATAAATAAATAATAAAAAAATAAAGTCAGACTGGAATTAGTATAAAGCTGAATGTTAAAGCAGAAAGGGTGCTTAGAAATCAATCTAGTTCTAGCCTCTCATTCTGCAAATGAGAAATTAGTGATAAACTCAGAAAATTACCACTGACCGGAGGTTGGAAGGCAGTCATGAAAGAGTGAGTGAGTGCATGAGTGAACTCAAGATCTTAGAATGGTGGCCACTTGCCACATTACTTAATCGTATGTGCTGTGCTGAGGCTGCAACACTGAACCTGGTTTGGCCCTTTACAAGAAGAGCAAAGCAGAAAGAGCAATTTCATAATTTATTTTCATGTTAGAGAACTCGGTGCCTGATCAGCGGAGTCTAAAACAGAAATAACTTCATACAGTGGATAATTTTAAAAATTCTATTAAAATCCCCAAGTAGGATTTTGAAAGCAATATAGTAATTTTCTTTAATTTTAGAAATGGTGAAAATATTAAATATCAAAACTGCTCCAAACTACTTACATGAGTTTTTTTTCCCCCCAACTACCTCTTTTTCTTTCCCCCTACACATGCACGCACACACACACACACGATTGTAAGATACACAATTTTTTACAACTTATCTCTGATCGGGACCCAACCTATAATCAATGGCTTGTTCTAATTTAGTTTACAGAATCATTTTCTTTCTTAGCTTTACATAAAATAACGGTGCATCTTAAAATGGCTGACAAATTAAAGTATGGTGTCCATGTCCATAAATAAACCTAAAAGATGAACTAGACATCTGGGCTGGTTGAATGTTCAGGAATCTTAGAGGGGACCTGGCTGATCCAAGTGTCAGAAAAACCACAGAGTTAGGCGTTTCCACTGGTACGTTGTCCTCTTCATGTGAGTAGAATGTGCGTACTTGAACCTGGGACCCATTAAGAGGCACTCTAGCCTTATTGATAGTTTTGCCAGTGTAATTCTGGAGAAATGATTAATTAACACAGTACGATTGGATATACCTGAATCCTTTTAGGAAGAGACACTTGAACATTTAGATGCTGCATATTCTAGTGTTCAACCCTTACAGTGTTCAGTGTTTGTGCTAGGCTTCTGTAGGCAACACTTCAGCTGTTAGGAGATGCCGCAGAAGCCAGAGGATTGGGTGAGGCCTCCCACCTGGGTCAGCAAAGCCCTTCTCTAGTAGCCTTGCTTATTTGGGGAGGGTGAAGGGATTTCTGCAGTGAGAGGCTGAGTCCTTGGCATGGTTTCAGGGTCCCTAATGGATGTGCCAAAGTCTCTGACTGGCAAACTCCTCACAAAATAATAATTGTTCAGATGCTGCTGAAGGTAATTAATTTGGTCTTTGGAAAGTTTCCTGCTTGGTGCATTCAATTTGAAAGGCCACCTCCTCCCAGCATGTGCCAAACACAATCCCTGGAATGACAAAAGAGGGTAATAAAAGCCGAAAGTATTGCCAGTACTGGCCCTTTGAACTAATGCGGAGTTTCCATGCAAGTGGGCATCGGGGTGGATGGATTTGTTTTCTTCTCTACTTGAGCGATGAGGTTTTCATCGTTTGCTGCGTTGGTTTGGAGCCTTTAGAATAGTGTCCCCAGACATGTTTCCATTGAGAGCCCATGGCGAGCTGGAGACCTGCCGGGAGCCTTGCACGTGGCTTTGTCCATCAGTCTGTTCTGCCCAACCCAACTGGGCAGAGCTACAAAACACAGAAGCAAGCCAGCCAGAAAAGATTTGTTCAGGATCATCCTGGAGTTTTGACTCCTAAGGTGGAAAAGAATGCAGAATGGAGAGTCCTCTCAAAGGCTGATTTTAGGGTAGGGAAGCTGAAGCAGTCAGCAGAGGTGCCCTGTTCAGCTGACACAAGGCTCTCTCTGTTCACTCATTCGCCAGATATTTATTGTGCCTCTGCTGTGTGTACATCGTCTTCTAGGCCCTGAGGATACAGAAATAGCAGTCAGTAATACAGACAAAATCCCTATCCACATGGATCTTCCCTTCTAGAGGGTAGAGACAGTAAGCAAATAGATGAATAGGGCACATCAGGAAAGGATAAATGCTGTGAAAAAAATAAGGCAGGCTAAGGGAGAGGGAGCTGGGGTTAGTGGTGTGAGGGGAGGTCCAAGAGAGCTGGGGGAGAGCTGTGGATCATGACAGGCTTTTCAGGCTCTCCAAGATGAAAGACTCTGGAGGAGTTTGAGCAGAGGAGTGTGGTGATTTGTGGCATGTTTAACAAAAGTACTCTGGCTGCTGTGTGAAGACTACACCACGGCAGGAGGCAAGGGTGGAAGCAGGGAGATCAGCTACGAGTCTACTGCAATGATCCTGATGAAGATGAGATGCATGGACCAGGATGGTAGGGGTGGAGATGGAGGGAGGTGGTCTGATTCTGGATGTATTTTGCAGGTAGGACCATCAGGATTGGATGAGGGATAGCCAATGGATTGGATATCGGAGGCACGAGAAAGAGATACATGTATGAAAGAGATACATACATCCACGTCTTTAGGTCTCCTCAACTGGAAGAACGGAGTTGTCGTCTGTTGAACTAGGGCCACTAGAGGTAAAGCCAGTTTTGGGGATAAAATCCTGTTCTGGACTTGTTAAGTCTGAGATGTGTATTAGATATCCAAGTGGAAAAGCTGAGTAGACAGTTGTGAGTCAAGGACAGAGTCCTTGGGGCTACTGCTAGAACACACCCAATGCTGGTGCGTCAGCCCTGCCTTATATTGCCTTAATGATGGAGAGTCAGGCAGAGCCCGGGATCAGGGCTTTCCACCTTCTGGGGATTTATTTAGAGAGGTAACAAGAAAGTAAGGTCCTAACCTGGTTGGCAGATGTTTGTGTGAGGTCTGTAACTAAACAAAAGGTCCTGTACTCTCCACCAAATGCACCAGTCTAAACCTCTCCTGACACTCACCCCCCAACTCCACAGAAGCAGTGACCATAGCCGTGATTCTGTCTCCTTCCTGAAGAGCTACTACCTGGCCACCTGTGTACTTTCCACTTTTATTTTATTTTATTTTTTTAAAAGATGTATTCTTTTTTATTGAAGTATAGTTGACATACAATATATATTAGTTCCAGGTGTACAACATAGTGATTTGATTTATCTACGTTACAGATTGATCACCACACTAAGTCTAGTAACCATCTGTCACCATACAAAGTTATTGCAGTGTTATTGACTATTTCCTGTGCTGTACATTACATCCCCGTGACTTTATTTATTTATTTTTTAAAATCTTTATTGGAGTATAATTGCTTCTCAATACTGTGTTAGTTTCCGTTGCACAACGAAGTGAATCAGCCATATGCATACACATGTCCCCATATACCTCCCTCTTGAGCCTCCCTCCCGCTGTGTCTATCCCACCCCTCTAGGTCATCGCAAAGCACTGAGCCGATCTCCCTGCGCTATGCTGCTGCTTCCCACCAGCCAACTATTTTACACTCGGTAGTGTATATATGTCGGTGCTACTGTCACTTCGTCCCAGCTTACCCTTCCCCCACCCCATGTCCTCAAGTCTGTTCTCTATTTCTACCTCTTTATTCCTGCACTGCAACTAGGTTCATCAGTACCATGTTTTGTTTTTTTAGATTGCATATATATGCGTTAGCATATGGTATTTGTTTTTCTCTTTCTGACTTACTTCACTCTGTGTGATAGACTGTAGGTCCATCCACCTCACTACAGACAACTCAAATTTGTTTCTTTTTATGGCTGAGTAATATTCCATTGTATATATGTGCAATATCTTCTTTATCCATTCATCTGTTGATGGACATTTAGATTGGTTTCATGTCCTGGCTATTGTAAATAGTGCTGCAATGAACATTGTGGTACATGTCTCTTTGTGAGTTATGGTTTTCTCAGGGTATCTACCCAGTATCCACTTGTTATTTTAAAATTGGGTAATCAAGAGAACAGTGGCTTTGTACTGAGATTGGTACTTAAATCTTGGCTTTGTTGCATGCTAGCTGTGTGACCTCGGGCAAGTCTCTTAACCTCTCTGAGCCTCAGTTTCCTTATGTCCATGTATCTCACATTCATTTGACAATTGAATGGAATTATATATGTAAATAGGCTACCTCTGTGTGTGGCAAATAAGAGGTAATTGTAATAGTAAATAATATGTGTCAGCCACTATTTCATACATCTTTTATATATTTACTTAAACATCACAACAACCTCATGAGGCAGAAACTGTTGTTATTTCCACTTTACAGCTAAAGTTAAGTAACTTGTCCAGCTAGTAACTCAAGTAGCTTAGCTATAGGAATTATTCTTTTAACAACTATGCTATACTGCTTTTTAAATACTTAAAATTTTTTTATTCTCTCTCATTTTCAAATATTTATATTACATGGCTCAATTTTTCAATTTGCAGTTTGTATTTTTCCTTGTTATTAAGTCGCATTCAGTGTCTGACCATAAGACAACTGTCATCCCCTTTTCGTTAAAATAGGCAGTTTAATGCAATGGCAAGAAAAGAAAAATTCAAAATTTCTGAAATACAAGAGATAAGGTCTTGGGCTTCCCTGGTGGTGCAGTGGTTAAGAATCTGCCTGCCAATGCAGGGGACACGGGTTCAAGCCCTGGTCTGGGAAGATCCCACATGCCGCGGAGCAACTAAGCCCATGCGCCACAACTATTGAGCCTGAGCTCTAGAGCCTGCGCACCACAACTACTGAGCCTGTGCACTACAACTACAGAAGCCCACGTGCCTAGAGCCCATGCTCTGCAACAAGAGAAGCCACCGCAATGAGAAGCCCGCGCACCGCAACCAGGAGTAGCCCCCGCTCGCCACAGCTAGAGAAAGCCTGTGCGCAGCAACGAAGACCCAACACAGCCAAAACTAAAATAAATAAAATAAAAAAAAAAAAGAGAGAACGATTAGGTCTTATTGCCAACCCTCTCTGTGGGAAGCCCAATCAGTGTAGCCCAGCATACAAAGCAAGCTGGAGACGTGACTGTCTCCTTGAATAGACAAGAACTGACCGCCCCCCCCCAAAAAAAATGTTTTTGGAAAGCCATGAAAATCTGAGCAGAGAGTGAGGGATCTGCAATTTAAAATGTTAGGAGAAACTATTTGTACCCTGCATGTGTGCATATATATACATATATGAGAAAATGTGTGCCTGTGCATGTCTGATGGTGTGTGTGTGTATGTGAATGCATGTGTGTAAGGTGTGTGTGCACGTGTGCCTTTGGAAGATGTAACGCTTACTGACTACCAGAGGAGTTGGCCCAGTGGGTGTTTGGCACAAAAGGATGGGCTGGGATTAATTTTCTGGTCTATTTTTCTTCAAATCACTGAGCTAATGACACTGAGAAGGAAGAACAGTCTCCAAGGAGAAAATAAAATCATGTTTCTCATGAAATAGGTCTGTCATATTTAACAAAAAAAAGTATAGGACTCCCAGTTAAAGTTTATCTAAAATTAAACAGTGAATAATTTTTTAGTGTAAAGATGTTCCATGCACCATTTGGGACATCTTTTACCAAAAAATTATTTATCTGAAATTCAAATCTAACTGGACATGCTGTGTTTTATCGGAAACCTTACCATGAAGGAGAATGAATTTAAATAGCTGCTGGTTTTTTAAAAATCTTTTAAAATCCACAAACTGCTTGTGGACTAGAAAGGTCTTTGGTTCTGTCTGGGGCATCAACTCATTTTTTTCTCTTTCACAAAGTTTCTTAATGACTTGACACCACCATCTGCGAAATGGGGAAATAATCTGATGAGCACTCTGTCCTCTCTCCAGGGGAAAACCCTGTAGAATTTCACATCCGTACCCTCATGTATAATGGCCTGGGGCACCTCATAGAACTCCATTCTGCTCTCCAATAAAAAACCAATTAGGACTTTTTAAAAAGGATTCTTATGATACGTCTTAATAGCCAGCCAGGATCCGGCAGTGTTCAATTTCTTCTTTCTTTTTCCCTTTCTCTAGCTTGCATGGTGACAGAGTTATCCCTTGAGGGGAGTAGCAAACTCTGGAAGTCTCCGGAAGAAATAGCACATTGATGGAAATGCAGAGAGGAAACTTCCCATGACCTCTGGGAATCCCAAAGCACGCACAGGTGAGGCCCAGGATCCAGAGGGCCCATGATGGTGTGACTGGAGGGGAGCCCTTTGGACCACACAGGACTTCTTCCAGCTGGAACAAAGCAGCACGTAAAGGTGAGCCTCAGGTTCTCAAGTAACTGTCCCTGGGTTCGTACTTTGTCTGTCACTCTCTTGTTGTCTGAGCTAGAACCTCCTGGACCTCTGCTTTCCTCATCAGCAAAATGGCTGAAATACTAGTGCCTCGGTCAGTGTTGTTGTAAGGACTGAGCGTCAACATTAATAAAACCATGTCTGGGACTTCCCTGGCGGTCCAGTGGTTAAGAGTCTGTGCTTCCACTGCAGGAGGCATGGGTTTGATCCCTGGTCGGGGAACTAAGATCCCACATTCCGTGCAGCCAAAAAAAAGAAACCCGTGTCTGGCTCTCAGGAAGCACTTCATAAATGTTAGTTGTTATTATTATTTCTTGTTGTTGCCTGGGACGATTTTTGCTAATAAGTTCAGTTATAATTTTTATTAATAACCTTTTCTGATGGTAGATGTAATGCATGTTCATAGAACAATATGTAGAAACAGAAAAACCACAGGAAAAAAATTAAAGCAGAAATACCCCATAAAGCGATCTCTGGTTTTTAAATTTTCTCTGCATATACGAGCTGTTCTCAATGCCGACAGTGCATCAGGACAACCTGGGAAGCTTTTTAAAATACAGACGCCAAACCAGTCAGTGACAATATTGTACGTTCAGTTTTGTGAACTGCTTTTGTCAAGCTGCTTTATCTCTCGCCATCATTTTTCTTCTACAGTGTTTTATTTTTTTTTCTTATGGCTTCAGCTGTGGTTTCTAATAAGCCCTGACCCACTGCTTTTCACCCAGCAGTCTTCTCACAAAACGAATCCGTTTAAAAATATCATCACTCCCGCCTTCTCTTGGCCTTCTAATCTGCCACAGTGGATGAACAGAAAGCTAGTCACCATTATTCATTCTGTCCCTCTCTTGAACTTTGGCTCCCTTACTGATGGCCATGAGTGACTCTGGCCCTCAGTCGTCACTCTGCAGCTTTGTGGCTAAAGCTTGAGATCATGCTGGCAGAGGTGCCGGTGTGGGTTTGCACATTTCCTTCCCTAAAATATTAACCTGACGTATAACTCTATTTTTCATTTAGAGCTCAGCCGACCATGGTGGTGGTTATTTCAGCTCAGAACAACCTCCAAGGACTCTAGGGGGAAATTTCCTTGCCCGACCAACTGACATTCTAGGAAAGTAAAATGACATTAAAACACCATAAAAAAAATCCCTCGTAGACAGCTGTCTCCAGTTACTGATGAATGAGACTGGGCACAGAGTGAGCAAGGGCTCTAAACCAATTAAGAAGCAAACACCAACCATTTATGCCCATCCTGCTGCCAATAACTGAAATTAGTGAAATAAATGCAGCAATCACAGGACAACAAACATCGCCCTGACTTTCTCTCCTCCCAGGTTGATTCTTCAGCTTCTGAGTGGAAACACAAGTGATGGTTGTTTGAAAAGTTTTTGGAACATTGCAAACCAGAGGTTTCTCAAGAAGCGCTGTGATGAAATGTGCATTTAGGTATCATTTGTATGGAAGAGCAAGAAGCATGGACTATGGCAGGTTCCTAACTGGTCTTGGAGTGGGGAAACCAGAGGAGGTCTCAACCCCCAGAGCTGGACCATCTGCTTTGGTCTGTGGCCAGGTCAACTGAGGGATAACAATAAGGGCTGCAGGCCACTCTGAGGACAGTAGGATGTTGCAAAAAGAGGCCTGACCTGTTCAGCGAATGAACAGATGCAGATGAAGGCGGCTTACAATTACTGACGAATGATGTACCAGGCACTCTTCAGATTGATTGAGGAAACACTGGAGAACAGTCTCTTCTCTCTCGGGAGAGTAAGTATTTTGAATGGTGCTCATAGGATAGCTTTCTGTTTAAGAGTGAAAGAGATGAAGATTATTAGAAAGACGAAGCCCATAAAGTTAATTGGGGGTGTGCTGTCCTATTCCCCTCATTGCAGGCCTTAGGAACAAAAGTCTTAAACGGCTTCCCTGGTGGCGCAGTGGCTGAGCGTCCGCCTGCCGATGCAGGGGACACGGGTTCGTGCCCCGGTCTGGGAAGATCCCACATGCCGCGGAGCGGCTGGGCCCATGAGCCATGGCCGCTGAGCCTGCACGTCCAGAGCCTGTGCTCCACAATGGGAGAGGCCACAGCAGTGAGAGGCCCACGTACCGCAAAAAAAAAAAGTCTTAAATACATGGAAACTTTTTTGCAGTGGGGAGGAATGTGGGTGTTGTAGTTCTTCCACTTACCAACTGGTCACCTATATCTCTAAGCCTCAATTTCTTCCTCTATATGATGGGGATAAGTACCCACTTCGCAGGGTAGGAACTAAACCAAATAAGTGCGTGCACAGTATCTGGAACATGTAGTGCTGGTTTCCCATCGCTGGTGGGGCCAGACGGGAGGGGAAGTGAAAGTCTCAACACCAGGCAGAGATGGGGTAATGTTGCTGTCAGGGGTGGTGGAAAGCTTTCCCTAAGGGCCACATGACTCAGAACTCTGTCCGCGGCAGGAAGGCTGGCCGCCCTGGCTGAGGCTGGCCCACTGAGTGTGATGGTTTAATGGTTTGCCAGGCCTACGTAAGCATTGCCCTGCTCTGCTTGGTTGTTCAGCAAGGCCTGAGTAATAACAGAAGCTTCTCCCCTGTTGGGCAGTTTGTACTGCAATTCTTTTTTATCCCAAATAATGGAAATTACAGGATCCCAGGAAGCTGAGATCAGTCACAAGGGTTTTGCACTTCCCTTATACCCGATTACATCAGCTGCACCATCCAGGTAACAGCCCTACTGTTCCTGTCTTCAGCCTGAACATGGGTTTCTTCCATTTTCCGAACTATCCTGCCCCCCACCCCCGGGGTGTGGTATCTCCCATTTGTTGGTGACGGCACACAGCAGAGGAGTTTGCCCAGGAGCCAACCAAGTCTTTGCAAGCCCATCCAAGTGACCGTGCCAGGGAAGGCAGGCTTGCTAGGCCTGTTTGTTAGTTTCCTCAGAGCAGAAATTGAGTGCCCACAGTGACCGTTAATTTCACCTCTCCTTCCTGGACACAGAAGGAATGGTTTCTTCCCATTCTTGAATTGAAGAAGAAAAGTAGGCAGGAATGATCTCTAAACAAAGTGTGATTTTAAGCAGAGCATTTAGGTACATAGGTTCTTCTCCCTTGTTACAGATAGGCAACCTTTCTCTGGGAGGGAACTAAGACCTTACTGTAAAAACAATAGATGTTGCTCTCGATCTGTTCATTGCTTTTGCTTTTCATGAGGATAAAGAAAAGATTGCTCACGGCAGCCTAGGGGAGGGCCTTGGGCACCATACAGAGAATTTTCCATGACAGGAGCTGATACCCCCAAGCACCTACTACCGCTCAACAGTGTGCTAGACACTTTATGAAATTATTTCACAGCAACTCTTCCAATTTTTTAAAATTGAAGTATAGTTGATTTACAATATTATATTAGTTTCAGGTATACAGCATAGTGATTCAGTATTTTTACAGGTGACGGTTCCCATTTTAAAGATAAGAAAACTGAGGTTTTTACCTGGGAAAACCTGGAGGAGAGAGCAGGCAAAGCATATTTCTGGGTCACGGGAAGTCTGGCGATAACCAACCCTGCCCTTCCCATGTTTTGAAGAGAAAAGGATCAGCACAGTCTGAATTGGAGGATGAAAGCAACTCTGAGCCTGGGTTCTGGTCAAATCTGGCCAACAAAGGACTCAAAGGGACTGGTGAATCTTTTGTATAAGTCAAGATTCTTGGGTGCAAGTGACAGAAATCAAATTCAAGCTAGCTTAAGCTGAAAGAGAAGCAAATACACTGGTTTATCTAACTGGGGAGCCAGGAGTAGGCTTGAGTCATGGCTGGAATCTGGCATTTATGTAACATGCACTCTCTCTCTTCTTTGCTCTCCTTTGTGTGTCAGACTCGTTCCCTTCCCATTATGTAGAAAGTCAGGCTTCCTACATTCAGTCAGGCTTTTATGATCCCAACTCGGCAAGACTAGCAGAAAAAGCAAGTTCTCTCAATGTGTATTAAATGTCCATGGTAAGTACTGCATATAAACGTAGAGAAGGGCTCTGCCAAGTCCTGTCTATGTGGTGTGCTCACTGCTGTGCCAGTTATAATCACTGTTGTCAGGATGATTGGATACCATGATAAGCAAGCCCATGGCCAGCACCGGGCAGTAAATTGTGATTGACTACTCCACATGAACTCTATGGACTGGTGATGCAGAGTTCCCCAAAGATGTCAGGGAAGAGCAGACAAAATAACAGATTCCCGCTAAGCCCCTGAACTTATGAGGAGCCTCTGAGTGATGCTATTTTTTTTTTTTTTTTTTTCTTTTTGGCCATGCTGCAGCTCCTGAGATCTTAGTCCCCTAACCAGGGATCGAACCCATGGCCTCTGCAGTGAAAGCGTGGAGCCCTAACCACTGGACCACCAGGGAATTCCCTGAGTGATGCTATTTTCATACCGATACTTTTGTACCCTTAATTACTCTAAAGAAGATAATATCACCTACACCACATGTATAAGTTTGTTAGAGCTGCCATAACAAAATACTACAGGCTGGGTCGCTTAAACAGTGATTTATTTTCTCATAATTCTGGGGGCTGGAAGTCTAAGGTGTGGTTGCCAGAAAGGTTGAGTTCTGGTGAGAACCCTCTTCCTGGCTTGCACAGGGCTGCCTTCTTGCTATGCGCCCACGTGACCTTTCCTCAGTGCGTGCACACGCAGAGAGAATTCCAGTATCTCTTCCTCTTCTTATAAGGGCACCAGTTCTATCAGATCAGGACTCTATCGTTATGACCTCACTTAACCTTAATCCTCCTTAAAGGCCCCATGTCCAGTATATAGTCACATGGGGGTTAGGACTTCAAGATATGAATTTGGCAGGGACACAATTCAGTCCACAGCATCCTGGGATCTAGATACTTCTGAAGATACAATCTATCTCTGTTTCAAAAACATTTTATGTTTGAAAATAACTGCCAGAAATATTTGAAATTCTGGGTAAATGGAATTCAAAAGGAAAGAACTTGCTTTGTCTCTAGATTCTAAGCTCCAGGAGGGCAGGAACTGTGTGCCTCAGTATTTCAGCATGGAGCACAGCAGTAAGCCCTCAGAAACAAGTGAATTGAGGAAAGGTGGATGTTCCTAAAGACACAATAAGATCACTAGTTTGTGGCGCCATCACGATCTCAGCTTCATTTGATCCCTGTTGAGAACACAAGGGAGGGATAAACGAATTTTTAGTCTGGAATTTTTAATCATATATATATATATATATATATATATATATTTAAACCCCACATTTGTTTATTTAATTTTTTTTGGCTGTGTTGGGTCTTCGTTTCTGTGCGAGGGCTTTCTCTAGTTGCGGCAAGCGGGAGTCACTCTTCATCGCGGTGCGTGGGCCTCTCACTATCGCGGGCTCTCTTGTTGCGGAGCACAGGCTCCAGACGCGCAGGCTCAGTAGTTGTGGCTCACGGGGCTAGTTGCTCCGCGGCATGTGGGATCTTCCCGGACCAGGGCTCGAACCCATGTCCCCTGCATTGGCAGGCGGATTCTCAACCACTGCGCCACCAGGGAAGCCCTAGTCTGGAATTTTTAAGAGGCAGTCAGTTTCCTGCTGCTCCTTCCCGTCTGGTCCTGCTTCTGAAGACACAACTACTAATGATCAGCTCTGGTCTCTGTCTGCACTGTCCTCAGAGAAATAAACTTTTACACATGGCATATGGTGTTATAAAAGCATATTTAACAAAATAAAATATAGTATATGTACACATGCACACATGATCAGTTAGTTTAATAACAATAGCCTCAAACACACCATGTCATCTTTTCCTTATTACGCCTTTGTATAAGAAAAGCCTGGACACAGGTTCTTTGGAGAATATACATAAATGTTTATAGACTGAAAATAATATCAATAAATACCATCTGTGGCCCATACAGTTTTTTCAGACTTGTCCCCAGAGAGTCTCTAACAAAGCAACTCATATCCTCACCTTTGAAACCAATATCATGCTGTTCAATCACCAGAAAATTGCCTGTCTTGAATATAGTCTTATCTGGAAAATAAACGACAATAAATAAAGATAAAGCTGCTGTTATGTTGTTGTCATTGATAATAAATTATTAAAAAACTCTATGGGCATAATAAGGAAAAGATAACGTGATGTGCTTTGGGGAGGCTGACTAAGTATTCGCATCCTTTTTCCAAAATCTCTCTTCCGTGTTACCTGAAATTGCCATATTACTTAGACCTTTGTGATAAGGACACTAGACACCCTTCTTAAAATAACACCTCTCAAGCAATCCTGGAAGATATGGTGCACTGAGCCGTTATCTCTCACTTACACCTTATCTCCAATTAGTTTATCAAATTCCAGTGATCTAGCTGGTCTTCAAAGGAAGATAATAAGAAAGAAGTAATTTTATTAATTTTTATTTTATATTGGAGTATAGTTGATTAATGATGATGTGTTAGTTACAGGTGTACAGCAAAGTGATCCAGTTACACCCATACAAGTATCCATTCTTTTTCAAATTCTTTTCCCATTGAGGTTATTACAGAATATCGAGCCAAGTTCCCTATGCTGTACAGTAGGTCCTTGTTGGTTATCTACTTTATTATTTTTTTTAATTTATTTATTTTTGGCTGCGTTGGGTCTTCATTGCCACACGTGGGCTTTCTCTAGATGCGGTGAGCGGAGGCCACTCCTTGCGGGCTTCTCATCGTGGTAGTTTCTCTTGTTGCGGAGCACGGGCTCTAGGCGTAGGGGCTTCAGTAGTCGTGGTGCACGGGCTTAGTTGCTCCGTGGCATGTGGGATCTTCCCGGACCAGAGATCGAACCTGTGTCCCCTGCATTGGCAGGCGGATTCCTAACCACTGTACCACCAGGGAAGTCCTGGTTATCTATTTTAAATAGTAGTGTGTACATGTCAGTCCCTTCCCCCCGACCTCCATCCTTTCCCTCTGGTAACCATAAGTTCGTTCTCTAAGTCTGTGAATGTTTCTGTTTTGTAAGCAAGTTCATTTGTACCACTTTTTTAGATTCCACATATAAGCAATATCATATGATATTTGTCCTTTCTATCTGACTTACTAAGAGAGAAGTAATTTTTGATGAAGGGAAGAAGCTAAGGAAGACACATACACAAAGCCACGCATTCATTCATTCATTCGTTCTGCCAACAGTCATTGAGTACTGACTCTGTGCCGTGCCCTGAGATGGAGCATGTAGTCTAGTTGGGGAGACACAATTATAGAGCAGTCATAGTGCTGTGGTGGAGGTATGTGTAGGGTATTATGGGCCAAATTCAAAGGGCACTGTGATGGTTAATTTTATGGATCAATTTGACTGGGCCGTGGGGAACCCAGATGTTTGTTTAAACATTGTTCTGAGAGTATCTGTGAGGGTGTTTCTGGATGAGATTATCATCTGAATCGGTAGACTGAGTAAAGCAGACGGCCTTCCCCATCGTGAGTGGGCTTCATCCAATTCAATCTGTTGAAAGCCTGAATAGAAGAAAAGGCTAAGAAAGAATTCTCTCTCTGCCTGTCTTTAGGCTGGGATGTTAGTTTCCTCCTGCCTTTGGACTTGGACTCAGACTCAGACTCAGCCTGGAATGGACATCACTGGCTCTCCTGGTTTTCAGGCCTTTAGACTCAGAGTAGAAATACACCATCAACTTTCCTGAGTCTCAAGCTTGCTGATTGCAGATCTTGGACTTCTCAGCCTCCATAATCATGGGAGCCAATTCTTAAAGTAAATCTTGATTGGTCAATAGATAGATAGATAGGTATCCTATTGGTTCTATTTTGCTGGATAACACAGACTAATATGGGCGTCCTCCTCAGTCTGGGCAGGAAGGCTTGGGAAGGGAGGGGAGTTGTAAGAATAAATTTCTGGAAGCTGAAACCAGGCTAAATTCTGGAGGGCACAGCAGAGTTAACAAGGAGGGAGATTACTTATTGCATGCTTTAAGACCCTGTCCCCAGATCTTTCCAGTTCAAAATTTTAATCAAGTACTTGGATGAATATATATATAAGGCACTATTAACAGATGTTACAAAGTTAAGAGAGATAGTGGTTTACTTTGCACAGTGGCAAAATCAGGGCTCAGATCTTGGCAGGATGTAGAAAGGACCAGGTCCAACAAAATAAAGCTGAAGAGAGGTCAATGAAAGGCCTTGCATGTGTGTTAAAAAACAAAACAAAGTAACAACAAAAACAATCAGCTACACAAGCTGGGCAGGGGGTGAGAGGTGGGGAAAAGACATGTAAAAAATTATTTTTTTTTTACCGAGATACTATTGACATAACATTATGTTAGTTTTAGGGGCACAACATAATGATTTATGTAAGTGTTATGAAACAATCAACACAATAAATTTAGTTAACATCCATCACCACAAATAGTTACAATTTTTTTTGTGTGATGAGAGCTTCTAAGATCTACTTTCTTAGCAACTTTCAAATATACAAAACAGTATTGTTAACTAGTCACCATGCAGTACATAACATCTTCACATCTTATTTATCTTGTAACTAGGAGTTTGTACCTTTTAACCACCTTTACCCATTTCACCCATCACCCAACTCTCCACCTCTGGCAACCATCAATCTGTTCTCTGTACCTATGAGTTTGTTTTTTTGTTTTTTTAAGATTCCACATATAAGTGAGAGCGTAGAGTATTTGCCTTTCTCTGTCTGACTTATTTAACCTAGCAAAATGTCCTCAAGGTCCGTCCATGTTGTTTCAAATGGCAAAATTTCTTTCCTTTTTTAATGGCTGAATAATATTCTTGTGTGTGTGTGTGTGTGTGTGTGTGTGTGTGTGTGTGTGTGTGTGTGTATAATGGAATATTTTCTTTATCCATTCATCCATCAATGGACACTTAGGTTGTTTCCATGTCTTCTTGGCTATTGTAAATAATGCTGCAGTGAACATGGGGGTGCATATACCTTTTTTAAAAAAAATAATTTCTTTATTGGCATATAGTTGATTTACAGTGTTGTGTTAGTTTCTGCTGTACAGCAAAGTGAATCAGCTGTATATACACATATCCACTCTATTCTAGACTCAATTCCCGTATAGGTCATTACAGAGCACTGAATAGAGTTCCCTGTGCTATACAGTAGGTTCCTATTAGTTATCTTTTATATATAGTAGTGTGTACCTGTCAATCCCAATCTCCCAATTTATACCCCCCTTTCCCCCTTGGTAACCATAACTTTGTTTTCTACATTTGTGACTCAGTTTCTGTTTTGTAAATATGTTCATTTGTACCATTTTTTTAGATTCCATATATAAGCGATATCATGATATTTGTCTTCCTCTGACTTACTTCACTTAGTATGATAATCTCTAGATCCATCCATGTTGCTGCAAATGGCATTATTTCATTCTTTTTTGTAGCTGAGTAGTATTCCATAGTATATATGTACCACATCTTCTTTTTTTTTTTGTACCACATCTTCTTTATCCATTCCTCCATCGATGGACATTTAGGTTGCTTCCATGTTCTGGCTATTGTAAATAGTGCTGCAATGAACATTGGGGTGCATGTATCCTTTCGAATTATGGTTTTCTCCCAATATATGCCCAGTAGTGGGATTGTTGGATTATATGGTAGCTCTACTTTTAGTTTTTTAAGGGATCGCCATACTGTTCTCCATAGTGGCTGTACCAATTTACATTCCCACCAACAGTGTAGGAGGGTTCCCTTTTCTCCACACCCTCTCCAGCATTTATTGTGTGTAGATTTTTTGATGATGGCCATTCTGACCAGTGTGAGGTGATACCTCATTGTAGTTCTGATTTGCGTTTCTCTAATGATTAGTGATGTTGAGCATCTTTTCATGTGCCTCTTGGCCATCTGTATGTCTTCTTCGGAGAAATGTCTATTTAGATTTTCCGCACATTTTTTGATTGGGTTGTTTGGGGTTTTTTTTGATATTGAGCTGTATGTAGGTATCTTTCTGAGACTTCATTTTCTTTGGGTAACTACCCAGAACTGGAATTACTGGATCATATGGTAAAAAAGACTTATTTATATTATGTGTTAATTCAGAAGTTGGTAAACTATGGCTCATTAGCCAAAGTCAGCCAGTAGCCTGTGTTTGTAAATAAAGTTTTACATATTGTCTGTGGCTGCTTTCATACTACAGCAGCAGAGCTGAGTAGTTGCAGCAGAGACGGTATGGACTGCGAAGTTGAAAATATTTACCAACCCTTGATCGAGTCCACTGTGCATTCAGTGTGAGTCAAGTCCATGATGTGCTCGCTAAAAAAGCCAATTCTCCCTTAGGATCCATTTATAAAAATATAAATGCTTAAAATCATTTGTGAATGAATCAGTGGATGAACAAACAACCAAACAAGGGAGAGGATGACTCACCCTGGTCTTTGTGGACAGGAACCCACCAGAGTCCTGGGCTCCATACTGGGGATACAGTTAAAGAGGATTACTGGAGCTGAAACACTGGAGAGGAACGCTGGATTACTGGTGACTGGAACTCACTCAGAGGGAAGGGCTGAGATGGTATTGGGAATTGTATCAGGAACAAGTGAAGGAAATAGAGATGTTTAGCCTGAAGAAGCAAATGCCCTAGAGGGATATTAACAGCATCAGTGTTGATGACATTTATTGAGTCTTAAGAACCAGGTTCCTTACATATGGTATTTCATTCAATCCTCACCACAACCTTAGGAAATTGGTAGTATTAATATGTCCGTTTTGCAAATGAGGAATCTGCGGCACAGAAAGATAAAGTTGCCCAAGATCACACAACCAGTAAAATGGGAAGCTGAGACTCCATCCACGCAGTCTGCCCGCAGGCTTAACTGTGCACCATTAGCTGTCCTCCCTTATTTAAAGGGATATTAATAACCTTGTTACCTCTGATTCCGACAGCCAGAGCAACAGCCAGAGGAGACAGAAACAGACCTCAGCGCAGTGCAAGAGAGACCTTTCAAATGTCCAGAGATGGGACAGGTTTTCAGTGTATTCAAGTAGGGGCCAGGTAACTTGGCCAAGATTTCAGAGAGAAAATTCCAGAGTGAATAAGAGCAGATAGCCTCCAAGATTCCTTCCTTCTCTTGATTCTATCATGGTCTGAGGCTTGGGGCACTCCCTATATGGTCAGCTTAGGTCAGCAAGAGGCAGCAGTAGAAAGGGACCTGAGGGGGAGGCACTTTGCTAAGGACTTTAGCTATGTGAATTCACATGTTAGTTCACATTCACATGTTAATTCACATACTACAAATGTCATCGTTCCCATTTTACAGATGGAAAAAGTGAATCATGTAGCGGTTGCACAATTTATATAGAGTCACACAACTAATAAGTATTAGAGCCAGGATTTGAATTTAGGCAGTCTGACTCTTATCTTCTTATTATCTTCTCCCTAATTGCTTTACTCCCTCTGCGTTTTCCCTTTGCATTTGCCATAATTATCTCAAGCCTTTTATCCATGCCATTAATTCAATTTTCAATCATGTCTTTCCTGTTACTCTGGCATTTCTAATTTATGTATTAGATATATAATGGTGTTGTTTCAGTTCTTGATTCATTTCTTTAGCTCTGAATTCTCTTTATTCTCCCTCTGTCATTTTAGCATCTCAATTTTGAGATCTTATTTTCTCAGATTCATTTTCTTATTAAGGCCTTTTTGTGCAATGCGCTCCCTGGGGATCTCCTGTATCTTGGTGTTATGTTTTCTTCCAGACTGGTTTCTTCATAGTTCATCTATTACCTTCCTTCCTCCCCATCCCTCCCTTGTTTGACTGTACCATACTTACATGGTCACCATGTAGTTTATTTTCATCTCACTCTTGTTTAATAAAGGCGGCTCCAATCAGATCTTTTTGTAACTATTATAGAGTGGATGTGGTCTCTTTGCCCCTGTTCCCACCTTATCTAGGATGAACGTGTTGCCTTCTCTCTGAGCTAGTTTTTGTTCATTACATTAGGTATTAGGACATCTTAGGATGCTTTTCCTAAAATGCAAATTTTATCCTGCCACATCTTTCTTAAAACTCTTTGGTGGTTTCTCATAGCTTTTAGGGAAAATGTGTAAACATCTTAACTTACATCCAAGGTCCCTCATTATTTGGCCCACATACCTCCCTAGCTCAGGTCTCCTATCATTCTCTACCTCATTCGTTAATTGATCACAGGAGGCTTTTTGCTGAGCTTGGATCTGGCCTCGGAACCCTTCTCAACACAGGGCTTCAGGTAGCCTATTAGCTATCTTCTCTAGTTAAATCCCATTCATCCTTCAAAACTTAGTTCCAGTGTTCTCTTCTCTGGGAAAATTTCCCAGAATACTCCTCCCTTCCTTTTCCTTCATTATGTAGTTCAGATACCCCTCTTTTTTGATTTTTCTGTCATATAATTTATCATACTTAATTGTAATCTTCTCTTACAATATGGTGCAATAGATTTTGGAGCCAGAACACCTAGGTTCAGAAATTAGCTCTGCCTTACTTGCCATCGTCTGACTTTGGGGGTCCTTTCTGTGCCTGCTTCCTTGTGACAGTTAAATACCTTAATGCATGTAAAGCTTTCACTGAGTATGTGATCAATGTTATTTATTGCTTTTTATTAAAAGGAGCCATCAGACAACGATAATGGCCCCATACCACCCAGAGCCCTTGCCTGACAACCCAGGAGCTGTCCGTGGTGCTAAAACAATGCCCTTCAACACAGAACAATGTCCCCAGTGTCTGTCATATATTTAGCCCCAAATAGGGATAAACCCATGATTACATCTTTCCAGCTTTAGCAACAGATGCAGAAACTGTTTTTCCCTTTCCATTTCCACAACCACCATTCTAATCCTGGCCTTAGCCACCTCATCAGTGAGCTTCCTAACTGGCCTCCCTACAACTGGACCATTTGACCAACCACATTCATATTATCCTCCTCTAAATCTTTGTTTATATCAAGTCATGTCCCTACTTACTAACTCACAAAGAATTTCTAAAGAGTAGAAACCACTCAAATAACAACTTGAAGGGATGGTTACATGATAAAATATATCAGTGAGATGTCCATAGAAGCAGCAATAAAGGTAATTATTAAGGCCATGTAAAAATATAGAAAACTTTTTGTCGATGGAAAGGAGCAGGCTACAATATATTTTTTAAATTAATTAATTAATTAATTAATTATTGGCTGTGTTGGGTCTTCGTTGCGTGACAAGCTTTCTCTAGTTGCCTGCAAGTGGGGGCTACTCTTCATTGCAGTGCCCAGGCTTCTCACTGCAGTGGCTTCTCTTGTTGAGGAGCATGGGCTCTAGAGCACAGGCTCAGTAGTTGTGGTGCATGGGCTTAGTTGCTCCGCGGCATGTGGGATCTTCCCGGACCAGGGCTCGAACCTCTGTCCCCTGCATTGGCAGGCAGATTTTTAACCACTGTGCCACCAAGGAAGTCCCAATATGGTTTTAACATCATTCATTCTTTTGTTAAACATGTACTGAGTACCTGTTTTGTGAGCCTATTCTGTGATAGGCTGTAGAGATGTAAGAATTATTAAGACAGTCCCTTCCTTCTTTAAGGAGCCTTCTCTAAAAGAGTCTAGCAGAAGAGAAAGCCATGTAAACAGATTGCAAGCAGATATGCATTTGGGCTGAGACTGGGAAAGGATATGGAAATTTGTAAACAGTATCAGGGGTGGGAGTGTGGGTGAATTTTGTCTTTTTAAATACCTCTTAGGGAATGAACCCTGTACAGAACCTCAGAGAAGAGAGCAGAATCAAATTCCTCCAACAAAGGCTACACACAGCTCCAGGTAAGCTCTTCCCCACTATCCATCCATGCATCCTCCAGCCACCAAAAAAAAAATTTTAATGGAGTGCCCAATTCCTAGGTTGTGGCTCAGAGAAGTCAAAGAGGGCTTGACCAGGGCAAGAAGAAAAACAATGGCATAGCAGCCACACAGACCTGCCACAGCAAAATAAATGGATATTTTTGAGTGATTATGATAATGCAAGTAAAAATGGAGGGAATGTGTATAATCGTACCCTGATGAGTATCCCCAGCCTCTTATTAACTGGCCACCAGGCATACCTCCCCAGTCATGTGCCCTAGGACTCCCTAGGAGATCTGTTTTTTTTTTTTTTTTTTTTTACTGTGACCACCTCCAGCTTGTTGGCCATTCTGCTGTTCCCTATCAAGAATATTCTTCACTCTTTTAATTCAAATCTTGTACTTTTTTTAAAAGACAAGGACTCATCTTCTTCAAGAACCCTTTCTTAGTTAACTCCATTCTATTCTAGTATAAATACTTGAAAGTCAGTTTTACTGGATGTAAAATTCTTGGCTCACATTTCCACTGCTTTGAAGAAGTTCAAGAGAGAGAGAAGAGTCTATAATACATTAGCATCCACCTGTCACTGGTTAATCTCATAGGCTCTGGAGTTAGACAGATCTGGGTTAGATCTGCACTACTTATTAGCCATGCAACCTATGGAAGGTGTTTAATCACGATAGACCTTAGTTTCCTAACCTATCACATGGACATAATAACAACTGTCTGGTAGGGTTTTGTGAGGATAAAACAGATTGATATATGTAAAATGGCTTGTCATGGTGCCTGGGGCATATGAAGTATTCAGTATATGTAGCTGTGACCATATCTTTTCCTTGAAATTATTCTTGATCTGTTTCAGGGAACTATGGATCGATTCAACCAATAATGTATGTCCTTCACAGTAGGTATTTAATAGATGCCTTCTGAAGGGTTCTGATTTAAGAACATTGGCAAAGAAAAACAATATTCCATTACTAATGAATTTCCAAATGGAGAATGATAGACTGGTAAGCAGTTATGCTAATTGGTAACATTTCTTATCAACAAAAAATAGACAAATTATTCATTTCTCATTTACTATGTATGTGAAGTTATAAACTGATTCATTTTTGCCCAATTTTATATCAAATACCTATCTACGTTAATAAATAATGAAAGAAGTTGACCTCCTAATCCTAGTACATTTCCTGCTGTATTTAAGATGAGGACCTAAAAATCTGGCCTGACGATCAAGAGGGCTAAATATCACTGTTTGTGACTGGTGGAGATATTGTTACACAATTGAGAAAAAGAAAATGGGGAAAAAATATACTATATTTTCAAATATTTGGTGGTTTTCAAGGAAACAAATAGTAATACATCTGAGTTTAGAAGATTAATGGAGGTGTGATAATACGAACTGGTGATATAACTTATCATTCAAACACTTTTAAGATGCTTTAAATATATAAAGGAAATAAAGACCCTCCTCTTCACCCTCCCCTGCAAAAAAGAGGAAAATCTGATTCAATCTACTTCCACTTCTAAATTGATTCTTCAAGTTAGTTAATGATAGTATTGGAAACATGGGGATTTCCATAGATGAGCAGTATGACTATGTTCCATTAGCATCTGATATGTTGTCATTTATTAGATACAGCTGAATAATTGTCGGTTTCTGAGGGGAGTTTAAAAATTATTCTGGCTAACTAATGCTTGAAGATCACCCTAACAATTACTTAACTGAAACTCCCTCACACCACACACCAGGAGTTATATTCAACTTTAGTAAGAAATTAACATTAATTGGATTAGAAATTGCATTCACAAAGGAAAGAACATTCACTGGAAGGAGGAGAGAGAGGTGGTGTTGTAGAAAGCAGCATAAGCAGTGTAAAACAAGGGGCTGTGGTGAGATATTATACAAACCAATGACGTTACTAACACTGTTCCCCCAGGTTAAGATTTCCCACAATGCTGAGCACAAAATATTCACATGGTAATACTCTAAAACTAAAACTTTACTTCTGGATAGGTCTTTAACATATCTATTTAGTCCAAGGTCTCATCTTACAGATGAGGAAGCCAAGGCACAGAGATGGGAAGCAACTAATTTGATCTATGACAAGAACTCATATATTTACTTTGAATAACACTTTTCACTGCTATACCTTTTATGTGAAGCAGAGCACAGGAGGGCAGAAAAGCATGGGGATTAAGTGGATGGGTCCTGGAGTCAGACAACCTGAGTTCAAATCCTGACTGTGCCACTAACAAGCTGTGTGACCTTGGACGAATTACTTACCCTCTCTGAGCCTTAGTAGCTCTCTCTGAAAAACCATAAAATCATAGTACACTTCATAGGTTTGTATGGATTGAAAGTGGTAACATAGGTAAAGCCCATGGTGCATAAGTAAGTACATTTGCTACAACTGTTACTTCCCCAAAGGCAAAACATCAAAGACCAATCTGAAGGGATTGAAATCAAGGGAGCAAAAAACCCATGTACTTATGTATGCAGGTCATAAATTAAAGTAAAAGGGGGGTGAGCGGATTTCATTAATTTCCTTCCTTTACTTTTTCTCCTACTACATCAGTCACCCCTACTCTCAGCTGTGCTGGTAGGCACCCAAGAGAAATCCAGACAAAATATTTTTATTCATTTGATCATAGAAGTACTTAGTCTGTTTACTATTTGGTCTCTATAGTGCTGCTGACACTCTATCAATGTTAGAAAATTATAACAGTATATCTTTGACAGTGGTAAGTGGTGATCTGCCAGAATAATTGGCAGCCAGGCAATGTAAAAGCTGAAACGTTCTCACAAGTGTTTACCCAGCACAAGCTTTCCTACTGCTGTCTGCCTGCTTACCTGGCACAGCCCGATTTGAAAACACAAGCGTCTTTGTATGCTTTTCAAAGGATCTTTTGGTAAACAAGGGATGTTTTTTTCTGTATTGAATTCAGGCTGCCTTGCGTTCTGTGCTTTGATTTACTTTGTTCAGCAGTAGAAACCCCAAAGAGAAAGGCCAGGTTTCTTCCCGAAGACCCTCACACATCATTCCATCCTAGTTTTATCCTTGAGGATTGGGATCCTGTATACCCTGGCTCAAGGTGTGCTGTGTTTCCGTGATCAGGAGGAATATATCTCCTCTCCATCATCCTTTTCCCAGCAGCATTAGCATTTAGGGATGGGCTTTCCCTGTTGTTTGGAGAAGTTGGAGTGGGCATGGGGAGGCTGTCTGTGAAGAGGAAGCTTTGCAGGCAGGGGTTTGCCAGGAAGACCTGTGGGTTCTTCCGTAATGAGGATGCAGACCCCTTCTCCCACTGAGCTCGTTCATCTGGACAAAACTAGACCATTTTTGTTTCGAGAGGTTGTCTTTCCTCCTGCCGCGGGTTGATCTGCCGTCTCCCACTCTTAACTCTCACCCCAACCCTCCCCCCAAAAGGTTTATGAATGCTCAGGACTTCCAAAAGACAGTCGCTGAATCTATAAAGTAGGATGGGACACTAGCAGGCATCCTCCCATCCATCGGGGAGAACAGAAGCATCAATCCTCTCAGAGCGGTGAGAACTCCCTCCTCCGTTCTCCACAATCCCCTCTTGCTCCTTAAACTGGGTCCCCCGCAGGGGGACGTTCAACTCCAACCGTCTCCCAGCGCTGGGGTGGCCGTGGGGATCGGCTCCTCTCCGGGTGAGGAGAGGGGCGAAGCGGCCCGGGAAGGTGGGGACGCCGCGACGGGGGAGGAAGGTACCTGAGCTCGGCCCGCGGCGGGGCGGACCCGGGGACCCTGCGGTCGGCTCGCCCCCGCCCCGCCCCCGCGGAGGCCGCCGCCTGCTCGCCGGCCGCGGCGCACGCGTATGCAGGACGGGGCAGCGCGACACTCCCTGGCCGGCCGTGCGCCGCGCCAGACCCACCGCCTCGCGCCCGCGCCGCCGAACCCGACCCGGGCCGTCCCGGCACCATGCGGAGGGTGAGTGCGCCCCGCCTCGAAGGCGGGAGGGGGCCGGCGAGCGTGAGAGCGCTCCCCTCCAGCCCGGCTCAGGGCCGCCGGGAGCGATGGGAGAGCCTCGCGGGGGAACCGGGCGGGAAGGGCTGAGGGCTGGGCGGCCGGTCTCGCTGGGCCGCGGCCGTGGCCTGGGCGTAGGGGGAGGCGCCTTAAGGACAGCGTCGGCGGGCTACAGGGGGCCCTGGCGTCTCTCCTCTCCCGAGGGCATCGGGCTCATCTGGCACCTGCGGCGGCGCGAACACGTCGGGGCTCTCTGCCCGCGCCTCCCCGGGGCCGCGGTGGGCTGTTCCCCGCGCACCCCGCGCCTCTGTTTTGGGGGGGAGCCCCTTCCCCCGCGCCCCCCAAGCCGGCTTGGCTCGCCGCTGCGTTCTGAGCTCGGCGCCTCGCTCCTCCCTCGGGAGCCTCGTAAACTTTGCGGGCGGGCGCGGGTCGGACTCCCGCGGCGCACACTCCAGGGAGGGGTGGGCCCCAGAGTCGGGCGGGTGAGAGTGCAGTGACGTGGGTGTGAGTTTCGGGGAGGTGGTCGTCACCCCTCGCCTCTAGACACGCGCTCGCTTCCGGCGTTTGTTAGGCGCAAGGCAGTGTGAACTCGAGTCACTCCTTCGGCGCGAGGGAGGCAGGCGCTCGCTGCTCGCCGACCGGAACCCGCGCCGAGTCCCGGAGGCCGGCTCCCAGCCCTGCGTGTGGGCTGGGGGCGCCCTCGGCAGCGGCTCCTTCCCAAACGGCAGGTGTGAGGGCCCTGCGCACACCCTTTCCTCTCCAGCCAGAGCCCTTGGTGGAAAAACTCCAATCTAGAGGCTGAACTGCAGGGTGTATTCCACCTCAAGGGACAGCCTGAGGTTGGTGATGCTTGTTGTCCGCCCCGGAGAGCACGCGCGCACAGGTCCTGCACAGCTTGATCTTGCCTGTCTGAGGGAGCTGGCTGACGCGAACGTGTTGGTGGTTTCATGAGTTACCAGTACCACTATGCGGTTGGATTTTAATCTTGGGGACAGAGGCTGCTTTGATCAAACGCGGGATCTCGGCACTTATAGGGAGAAGAAGGGGTGGAGGAAACTCAAGGAGATCCAGGTAGATATCCATGACATTTCCCCAGACCTCCTAAGGCCAACCCTGATGACAGTTTATGTGCCAAAGAAAGGGTGTTGGGTGTTTTCTGAAGAGACGAGGCTGAGAGAGGAAATGGGAAAAACAGATTAAGACTCTCACCAGAGCCTGTGAATGTCCCTGGCTTGGAGTTTGGGGTTGCCTTGTTACTAAGGTATGTGTGTGCCCATTAATTTGGTCACCTGAGTGGCCCTTCCGAAGATTTCTTCCTCTCAGGGGCTGGGTTGCTTCAAAGGGAACTCTGGCCTGTTGTTTTGCGGATGATTCCAGGTTATTAGGTGTTCTGTTTGGTGGGGGTGGGTGGTATTTGGCGTGAATATATGTAGAGCAAGTGTGAATTGGCCCCAGCTGCCTCTGGAAAGCCTGTTAGTGAGCTGACATGGAAATTTACCTGGCTTACCTTTGGAGTGAGTCCAAACCTGCTCAGGTGTTTTTGAGGAGAATAGGATTGCAGCCAGACTGGCCAGCTAGTTGGCATGCCTGGCATTGGTGGAGCAGCAGAAATGGAAATTGGAGGGGCTAGTTGTTTGAACTCCACATTTAGGGGTCAGCAACCGCCTTTTACTTTGAGTGCCACTGGGGTTCTTAAGGAAGGCAGCTGGGATGGGATCTGTAGGCCTAAGTAAGATGTGTTAGGTGGAGAATCTAGATTTGGAGATGGAGGGCATTGACCAGAGTATTTTAAAATGAGATTTGCATATCACCTGCTTTAGGATGGAAGCCACGAATGCTCACTAGAAATGCAGATTTCTGGGCTCTACCTCAGTCCTATTATATCAGAGCCTCTAGGACTGGAGCTCAGCAATTTACACTTTGAGCACCCACCACCACCTTAAGGCATATGTATTAAACACCTACTATGTGTAGGCACTGTGCTGAGCTCTAGGAGTACAGAGGGCAGATGACAGCTAAGAGCCTTGTTCTCTTGGAGACTGCATTCTAGGTGAGAAATTTGACAGTACAGAAGTAAACAAATATTCAAATAATTTTACAGAGTGACGAGTGCTGTGAAGAAAATAAAGCAGGATAATGGAATAGTTACTGAGTCCAAGCTTGTACTGCTGGCCGCAAGACAGGCCAGTAAACTGAGAGACGTGGTGTTGGGACAAGGAAAAGCAACTTTATTCAGAAAGCCGGCAGACTGAGAAGATGGTGGACTGGTGTCCCAAAGAACCATCTTAACCTGAGTTAGAATTCAGGCTGCTTTTATACTAAAAGGGGAGGAAGTGTGGCTGGTTGTTGCTAACTTCTTGGTGCCGGAATACCTTGTTCTTGCAGCTGTCCTTGTAGGTCTGGTCACAATGTTCCTATAAACCTTCAATAAGACAAATGTTTTTTTCTGTTCTGCAACTTTTTATCTCTATATGAGTGGGAAAGTGTTATACCTTTAAAGGTCAGAGCCTTGGGAATGGGCTATCCTGTATATTTCAGGCTATAGGCAACATTCTGTTACAAAACGATCAGAGCCAGCATGACTTAAGCACAGGCAACAGAGCACAAAGTTTAGAGCTAAAGGAATAGGTCAGTATAGAGTGAGGTTTGTTCTTCTCTGTTACAGGAAGGGGAGTGAATCAGGCAGTGAAGCCATTTTAGTGTGTGTGGGCAAGGAAGACACTTCTAACGAGTTGACATTTGAACTGTGAATTACACGATGAAAAGAAGTCAGTTATGCAAAATTTCAGGGAAAGTGCTGCAGGCTGAGGAACATCAAATGCGAAGGCCCTGAGGCAGGAACAGGCTTGGCCTGTGTGAGAAACAGAGAGAAGATATCAGAGTTGAAGCAGAGTGGGGTGCATAAGGGGTGGGGAAAGTGGAATGAAGGGACCAAGTTCTATAGGACCTTCTTGGCCATGGTAAGAAATTTAGATTTAAGCCTAAATGCAGAGGGATGCTATTTAGAGAATTTTAAGGAGAAGAGTAGAATGATGTGGTCTGGTTTACTTGTTTGAAGATCAGTTTGGCTATTGTGCATAGAATGGATTATGGAATGGGGATGGTAGTGGTAAAGGGAGATCACCTTTGAGTGCAGTAGTGATGGAGAGAGGGGGAGAGATTTCGGAGGTAGAGTCAACTGAACTTACTGATGTGGGAGGAAGGAAGGGGTAGGAATCCTCTCATGTACATTTAAGGTTGCTAATTGAGTGTGAGTATGTGAGAGTGCGTGCGCGCAAGAGAGAGAAAAAGAGAAGTGGAGAAAAGAAGGTGGTTGGGCCTTGGTTGGAATGCCCCAATGATAATGAAAATAGCTAACAGTCAGTGAGCATTTTCTGTGGTACATGTATTAAGCAAGAGTCTTGTGAAATAGCAACTATTGTCACCATTCTACAGATGTGGTAATAACAAGCTCAGAGAGGTTGAGTATGTTGCTATAGGCCACTCAGCTGAGTGTTGGACCTGGAATTGTACCGGGGTTTGCCTACCCCAAAGCCCTGGCTCTTGCCACTATGTTCTGCTGCCTACAGACTGCCTGCTCCTGCCTCAGACCTTTTCTGTTTCCGAAGAGATAATTTAGCTGTTCAGAAGATGCACGTGGCGACCTTTTAGCTGTTGTAGATCAGTAAATGCAGAGGAAGGGAAGACATTCTACTAGAATGGAAAGTAATGGCTATTTTCATTGGTGTTCCTGAATGAAAGGGTGCATAGGGAATATTCAAAATGGGAGCACAGAAGATGCCCAATAACTGGGTTTCTCCGAGGAGAGGCTGACCTGGTGCATTACCACTCTGCCCGGTGCTTTGAACCTCATGTGACCACCAGAGAAGCCATGGGCTGGATTCTTCTTTCACTTCTTCACATAGCTAGCTAATGTTTTGTTCTCTATTTTTGCATCCAAAATGAGCTCTTTCTTATGCAGAGCCAAGGATTTCAGAGGATTGGTTACTTTAAAAAATTATTTGTATTAGAGTTAGAAATCAGCTGTGAAAAAATAATTACAGTGGTAGCTACTATTTATTGAGCGCTTTCTTTGTGCCAGGCATCTATTATCTCCCTTCATGTTCATAACAACCTTTTAAGTTACAATTAACAAGTGATACATTTACACAATATAAATTTAAAAGATATGGAGAAGTTTACAGTGAACATTACTCCTCCTACCCTGTTTCCCAGCTAGCTGCTTCCCTTCCCCTAGAAATAATTGATGTTAAACCCATTTCTTGTGTACTTCCAGGAGTAATCTATGCAGATACATAGCAGGTATATATTCACACTCCCCCGCCCCCCTTTTTTTTTTTTTTACACAAAAATGTAAATGGTACCATATGAGTGCACCTTGCTTTTTTCCCTGTACACAAGATCAGTGTTTGTAGATCTACCGGTTCTTTTTGTGGCTGCATATAGGATACCTTTATATGGGCCTACTAGAAGTGGTGTTTCTAGTCTTTTGCTACTGTCAGCAGTGCTGTGCTGAATAATCTTATACATACATGATTTTATATGTATGTGAGTATATCTGTGTGATAAATTTCTGGGTCAACTGATACGAACGTCTTTACTTTTGTTAGGTGAAGCAGCATAGTATTGGGGAGATATTTATAGAAATATATAGACACATAAGTATAGCAAATATAGCACAGACTTGGGAGCCGGACTTCCTGGTGGTTGAATCTTGACTCTGCCATTCACACGCTGTGTAAGTCACTTAACCTCTCTTTAACTCCGTGGCCTGACTTGTAAAATAAGAATAAGAATAGTGCCTACCTAATAGGATTGTCATGAAGATTCTATCAGTTAGTCTGTGTTGATTTGTTAATCACCCCAAAACTTAGTGGCTTAAGACAAATTGTACTCGGCTTTTGAGTCGGTAGGTTGGCTTTTCTTGGCTGGCCAACCCAACTGAGCTCTGCTAAGTTCTCTCATGCTTCTGTGGTCCTGGTGGGTCAGCTGGTAGCTGGAGGATCTAGGATGGCCTCATTCATATATCTGACAGTGGACAAGTGAGTTGGGCTGTGGGGACCTCGTTTGGGACAGCAGGCTTCTTCACATGGGGGTCTCTGGGTGCAAAAAAACAACAAGAGATGGCAAACCCCAAAGCACAAGCATTTTTCAAATCTCTGCTTGTGTCACATTTGCTGTTGCCCCACTGACCAAAGCAGGTATCCCGCCAAGCTCAGAGTCCATGTGGGAGGGGACTCTCCAAGGCCAAGGATACAGTGAGGGGAATCATTGCTGCCATTTTTGCAAACAATCTTGAATAAGTTAATGGCATAAGTCAATAAATGAATAAGTTAATAATTGTAAAGTTACAAAAATGGAATGAGTTAATAATTGTAAAGTGACTAGTACAGTACCTGGCACATTGTACGTTTGTTAAACTGAAAAAAAAAAAAGAGAGGTATGACCAAGTTGCCCTCACTTTTCACCTCCACAGCAACGTGTGAGAGTGCTGTCTTCCTGTTTCTTCCTAACATTGTAGCAAAGTGATTTATCCGTGGAGAGGCGGGTGTTCTTGTTCCCATTTTAAAGATGGAAGAAGTGATGCTCAGAGATGTCAAGTCCTTTTTACTGATGCTACAGACCAAACAACAGTGTGAATCATTTGTGCATCTGACTCTAGAGCACCTCAGCTTATCTTGCTGCTCTAGACAGAGGTATGATTTCTGTGTCCCTGATGTTTCAGCCGCTGCTCTCACACCCACCCTCTCATTTCATGCCTCTCATTTCCACTTCACATTTGGGTCTTACTAGGTTGAGAGGGATCTGTCAATCTGCTGTAGTCTTTCATAGTGACTTTGATTTCATCCTGGCCTACTGGATTCAAAGTAAAGTGTCCACAGAGACAGTGGGCTCTGTTATGTTTGCAAAGGGATGATAAAGGGAAACTTGTCACTTTTAAATTCAGAAAATAGTTGTCTGGCCTTATTTTTTTAATTCTTTCTTCTTTTCATTCCTTAACATCTTTTTGCTTCACTTTCTCCCTTACAAAGCAGAAATTCCATTCCCCAAGGGACAGATGTGAAGGTAGGAGACATTATTTCATTGTGGCTCAAGACTTGCTCTCTGGAGACAGACTGCCTGGATTCAAATCCAGCTCAGCTGTTTATTAGCTGTGTGACTCGGATTGGCTAACCTGTATTAAAGGGTTTTTCTGAGGGCTGGATAATAATCTGTTCAAAGTGCTCTATTATTATTACGTAGCAGATTACTTTTGCTTCTGTCTTCTCCGTTCTGTTTTACATCCTTGCTCCTCCAAACCTATTCCTACGCCCCGAGATATGTCTGACATTTACTGAGCCCTTACTCTAAGTGCCTTATGTGTAATTAGCTCATTTAATCCTCCACAAACCTCTGAAATAAGTGCCGTTTTGTTCCCGTGTTCAAGTGAGGAAGGTAGTCACTGAATAGCTAAGTAATTTGCCAGGCATCCACAGCCAATAAATGATGTAGCAGGGATTTTAAACCAGGCATTCTGGCACCAGAGTCTGGGTTCTTAATGTTTATGCTAAAAAAAAGAAAAAAAATGGGGTGGAAGGTTGGGGATTTAAAATTGAGAGCTTCTGCTCTAGGTAAACTGCTGGTAAACTCACATGCAGCCTCCATCCTCAGCAGCCACTGAGTGTAGCCACCTGAGCCTTAGACCAAAACTCCTAGCACACACAGAAATATAAACTTTCAATCCTTCTGCCAAAAGCCTTTCCACTTCAGTTATGGTAAAATCCTAACAAGATTTCAGGCCTTGTGCCTCTCTTGTAACTGAGGTGTGACCTTTGAAAATATATGGGGCTTTTTTTCTTTTAATGTATTAATTAATTAATTTATTTATTTTTGGCTGCATTGGGTCTCCGTTTCTGCGCAGGCTTTTCTCTAGTTGCGGTGAGCGGGGGCTGCTCCTCGCCTCGGTGCGCAGGCCTCTCACCGCGGCAGCCTCTCCCGTTGCGGAGCACGGGCTCCAGGCACACTGGCTCCAGTATTTGTGGCATGAGGGCTCAGTAGTTGTGGCGCACGGGCCTAGTTGCTCCGCGGCATGTGGGATCTTCCTGGACCAGGGCTCGAACCCGTGTCCCCTGCATCGGCAGGCGGACTCCCAACCATTGTGCCACCAGGGAAGTCCCACGGGGCTTTTTTTTTAAGGTTTGACAGTCAAGCTGTCTAGTTCTGAGTCTTGCCACCTCTTGCTCCTTTTGATGGATTGCTTCTCCGGTGGCAGACAACGCTTGCCAAAGCGGCAGAGAGAATAAAATATAAACACTACAGATAATACATAGCTTTTTGAATTTAGAACCGTGTGTCTCTTCAAGTTGAAGGAAACAACTGAGGCAGTTTCGTAAGCTTTGTTTGTACGTGGACTAAATGTAATGTGGTAACTCTCATGGAACAGATATTTCAAATGAACCTCATTGTGTGCTACACATCCATTGTGAGTGAGCGAGCTCTGCATGGCCCCGATCTCCTCAGAGGGTTGGGGTCTGTCTAAGGAGGTAGTGAAGCAGTTCTGTGAATGGTGGTATGCTGTTGCAAAGGAAGAAGAAGGTGGTAGGGGTCGTAGTGGGAGCTCCTTATCTAGTCGGGTTGGGAGCAGAGGGAAGGTTCATAAAAGCCTTCCAGACAAAGCAACTATTAGCTGAGACTTGAATGGTGAGCAGGGCAGCCAGGGAAGAGGAGGAGGATTGAGTTCCAGGTGGCATGAACAGCCTGTGCAAAAGGGGGAGAGGAGAAGCGCATTGAAAGAAGCAAGAGGCGTCTAGAGTAGCTAAATGCATAGAACACAAAAGAGTAAACGGCAAGAGTTGAGGAGGGAAAGATAGGGAAAGGCCAGGTCATAAAGGGCTGTGTAGGTCATGTTGAGAAGTGTCTGAAGGGCAACGGAAAGCCACTGAGAGGTTCTAAGCAGATTTTTGAAAATCAGATACTTGCTTCAGCAGGTTCCTTTGGCCACAAGGTGGAGGATGGACTGGACAGGCAAGACTAGGATAGGAAGCCTGGTTAGGAGTCTGTTACAGTCATTGATCCAGATGACCTGGACCAGGGAGATAGTAAAGGGAAAGGGGAGACCTGTTCTATTCAAGAGATGTTTTAGCAGTAGAATCAGTAGGACTTCGTGACTGATAGGATGCAGAGGATCAGGGAGGACAGAGGTTAAGGATGACAGACTCCCAGCTTTCTGGCTTGGAAACTGGGTGTATGGTGGTGCCATGAACTGAGACATAAAACTCTGGTGGAAAAACCAAGGGGTGGGACTTGGGAAGATTGCTTCTGTTTTGTACACTTTGAGTTTGAGGCATATAGGTGATAGTAATGGAAGCCATTGGAATTACACAACAGACAATGTATTTACAAACAGTGTTTCACAAAATCTGTGTACATAAGAATCACCTGGGGACTTCCCTGGTGGTCCAGTGGTTGAGAACCTGCCTTCCAATGCACGGGATGCGGGTTTGATCCCTGGTTGGGGAGCTAAGATCCCACATGCCGCAGGGCAACTAAGCCCGTGCGCCACAGCTGAAGAGCCCACACACTCTGGAGCCCGCACGCCACAACTACGGAGCCCACGCGCCGCAACTACTGAGCCCGTGCACTCTGGAGCCCACGCACCACAACTAGAGAGAAGCCTGTGCCACAACGAAGAGCCCGCATGCCGCAACTAAGACCTGATGCAGCCATAAATAAATAAGTGAATAAATAAATATTTTTAAAAAGAACCCATCAGGTTTTAAAGAAAAATAAGAGTCACTTGGGGGGTTTATTAAAAATGCAGATTCCTGGGCAACCTCCTAAGCTGCTGATTCAGTAGGTCTGTGGTCAGCAACTGGAATCTGCAATGTCTAGTAGAGTTGGCAATAATGCGTAATCTACAAGCCAGCTACCTCACTCTTAGGTATATGCCCTGGAGGATCTCTACCACCCTCTGACCTACACTTTAAAAAAAAGGAAATGTCTAATATGTAAAAAGATATAAAGATTAATACATTGACATCTGTGTATCCACCACAGCTTAAAAAAAATTTTTGTTACTAAGGTACACTGTGGTATATTTATAACATGGAATACAGCTCAGCCATAAAAAGGGACAGTCTACTTTATATGCATGAACATGGATGAATCACAAGCTAGACACAGAAGTACATACTGTATGATTTTGGTTATATGAAGTTCTAGAACAGGAAAAACTAAATTATGGTGATAGGAATCAAAACAGTGGTTGCTGGTGGGGATTGACTAGGAAGAGGCATGAGGAATTTTCTGAGGTGATGAAAATGGTCTACTTCTTGATAGGGGTGCAGTTTACATGGGTGTATATATCAGTCAGACTCACTGCTGGCTTAAGATCCATATCATTATGGATATATGTAAATATATGTAAATTATACCTTGATAAAAGACTGTAACCCCAAAAAAACAAAAACACCCAACAACAACAGAGATGGAGCTCTCCCAGTACTTTCCTTCCAACCAAAGGTAACTTCTATCCTGAATATAACATGTCTATGCCCTTTAATATTTTTATTACATGTGCATATGTCCTTAAGCAAGATATACTGTTATTTTGCCTGTCTTTGAACTTTGTATATATCACAACATATATACACATATATGTGTGTATGAACGAATTATGTATTCTTGTAACTTGCTTTTTTGCATTATGTATGTGAGATTTATCCATTTGATACCAGTAGCTGATCATGCATTTTTAGGCCTAAGTATATCATGAAATGAAATACTACATAATTGAGTTATCCTTTCTCTTTCTGCCATGTGTTTAGGTTGTGTCAAAGCATTGCTGCTATCATGTTGTGTATCTACTTGTTTGTGAGTGCCAGGGCATTTAGGGGTGGGATAGTGGGGCTGCAGGATAAGCGTACTGTCAATTCTGATGTTGCCATACTCTTCTCCAAAGAGATTTATCAGCAGTTTGTGAATGGTTTGTATTTTTACCAAACACTTGGTACTGTCAGACTTTAAATTTTTTTGCAAATTAGACAGGGGTGAAATATTATCTCACTGTGGTTTTAATTTGTGGTTCCCTGATTTCAAGTGTGGTTGAACATATTTTTATGTATTCTTTGGCCATTCAAGTTTCCTCTTCTGTGAAATATCAGTTCATATCTTTTGCTCATTTCTTTTTTATATTGTCTTTTTCTGAGTTGCAAATACATTTTTCCAGTTTGTCTTTCTTTTTAATTTATTTTTAAAGTTTTTTTAATTTTTTAATTTTTTGGCCTCTTCCGGCGGCATGTGGGATCTTAGTTCCGCAACCAGGGATCAAACCCATGCTCCCTGCAGTGGAAGTGGAGTCTTAACCACTGGACCACCAGGAAAGCCCCCCATTTGTCTTTTTTTTAATGGAATATTTTGATGAATTTTAAGGTATAATATTTGAGTTTTGTGCTTTTTGCTTCATAAGGGATCCTTCCATGTCTGCAAACTAAAGATATTTACCTATGTTTCCTAAAAAGAGTTTTTGCCTTTAATATTTAGACCATTAACCCACTTGATATTAAATCCAATATTTTAAGTGAGGTAGTAATTCAGTTTTTCCCCCATATTGACAACCAGTCGTTCCAGCAACACTTACTGAATACCCATCCTTTCCTCACCAATGTGCAGTGCCACCTTTTGGCATTTATCAAGTTTCCATATATGGGTGAGTCTGTGGGCTCTTTATTCAGATCTCAGTTACTACTTATTTATACTAACTCCTGATATCAGGCAGTAGAGTCACCTTACCTCATTGTTCTTGAGTATGTTTAAATGTTTTGATGTATCTAGTGCCTAGAACAATGGCAGACCCATAGTAAGGGATCAATAAATATCTATTGAATGGCTGAAGGAATCTCATCGGGTACCTGCTAAGTCGGTAGTCCAGCAGTTCCTGACATGCTGGACGGTGGTTTACCTGTGGGGAGAGGAGAGAAGGCAGTCGGAAACACTGTCTCTTGCTTCTGCCCTCCCTTGCTCTCTGCCGCTTTTTGTATCTTCTCACTCAGACCAAAATCTAAAAGAATGAATCCTCACCCAGCCCAACAACTACTACTACTCAGTATCGCTACAACCTGCGAGTACAAGGTTTAGTGAGAGTGGGATTGCTGCTAATTGTGACCTTGGAGGATTCTGACCACAAATTGTAGATGGCTCTGTGAGGCCTTTTGGAGTTCGGCCAATAACTGGGCCCTTAACCCTTGGAAATAGGAGAGAGGGTCCTCTAAAACTAGGTCTTCTGTGCATTTGGACGTCTTTATTTTGCAGGCTAGTGTAACTTCGAAATACACTTCTTGCTGTAATGTAGTTCTTGCCATTTTGTTAATAAAAAGAACCACTATTTACTTAATGCTTGCTACATGCAAAGCATTGTGCTAAGTGCTCTGCATATACATGTATTCATTGACTCTTCAAAACCATCTTTTTTTAAAAAAAACTTTTTGCAGTAAGCAGTAGTTATTCATTTTTTCATTCATCTAATCTTCTTGAGCCTTATTGGACTGAATTAGAGAACAGGGCTGCCAACTCCAGGAACTCACAGTTTAGTGAAGGGCAGACATTTAAAGAAATAGTTGCTGTTCAGTGTGATGATTGCATTTACAAAAGCATATCCAAAATACAGTCTAGAAAAGAGCGTGATTAACTCTGAGGGGCAGAAGAGAGGAGTTGCGGTGTCAGGGGAGTCTAGGAAGAGGGTTTTAAATAGGACATGACCATTGGGAACACTCTTGAAGGCCTCTCTCTGGGCCTCTAGCTTGATCAGTTTAGTCCAATCTTCAGCTGACCTCTCCTTCTCAACGAGCATGTCTCCCCACTTCCTTATTCACCGATGGCTTCCTCCTTTAACCACAATTTTAAAAAATTAACTTTTTAGCAACTTTATTGAGGAATGATTTACATACTTTGAAATTGCTCAATGTTGAGCGTATAATTCACTGATTTTTTAGTAAATTTCCTGAGTCAAAATCATCACTAAAAGTAGTAGTAACGGGCTTCTCTGGTGGCACAGTGGTTAAGAATCCGCCTGCCGGTGCAAGGGACGTGGGTTTGAGCCCTGGTCCGGGAGGATCCCACATGCCGCGGAGTAACTAAGCCCGTGCGCCACAACTACTGATCCTGCGCTCTAGAGCCCACAGGCCACAACTACTGAGCCCATGTGACACAACTACTGAGCCTGCATTCTAGAGCCCACAAGCCACAACTGCTGTAGCCCGTGTGCCTAGAGCCTGTGCTCTGCAACAAAAGAAGCCACCGCAATGAGAAGCCCGCGCACCACAACAAAGAGTAGCCCCCGCTTGCCGCAACTAGAGAAAGTCCGCACACAGCAACAAAGACCCAACACAGCCAAAAATAAGTAAAATAAAATAAATTAATTTTTTAAAAAAAGTAGGGCTTCCCTGGTGGCACAGTGGTTGAGAGTCCGCCTGCCGATGCAGGGGACACAGGTTCGTGCCCCGGTCCAGAAGATCCCACATGCCGCGGAGCGGCTGGGCCCGTGAGCCATGGCCTCTGAGCCTGTGTGTCCGGAGCCTGTGCTCCGCAACGGGAGAGGCCACAACAGTGAGAGGCCCGCGTACCGCAAACAAAAAAAAGTATTAACCCCCAATTGATTCATGCAGACTGCGGCTCAGGGTAATGAAGTGTGGTCTCTGTGCACATGCAGCTAGTACCTGGCAGAGCCGGGATTCACACTAGTGTAATGGCTCGTGAAAGCATATTGAGGTTTTCAACAGGGAAATCAGCCCACGGAGTTGTTCAGTATAAGAGCACCTTCTTTGTTACCTTGGCATCTAAGGACTGGGTATGTTATGAAACTGGGAACTGTTGTTCACAGAGGGTTTAGGTAAAAACACTGGGAAAGAGGGCTAGATTAGGTGTTGTTTGAAATGTGAGTAAAATACTTTAAGAATTGAACCAATACACACAACCAGCCAAACAAAAACCCAAAGTCAAACACTTAAAAAAAAAAAAAAGAGTTGTACCAGCAATCAATGCGTGTGATAAAGCCACAGATTAAAATGTGTACTTGTGATGTGAATAATAAACCACTCTGGTTACTTTCCTCCTAAACCATTATGCTTATTATTTGGCTTTCCAGGGTATTTACATTAATTTTCTAATGGAGAATATTTTATTTCTACCCCCAAGCAAGCTGTGACCTGGCATAGTCAAGCAGGCAGTTCAAAGGAGCAAGGCTTCCCACTTTTTCTAGTGTAAACTACGGGGTTTGAAATGTTCTGACAATTGAATTAGCTGATTGGTGCAACAATAACAAACACTTTATACATAATTTGTGTTGCCTTCAGAGATGGCAGAAACTAGGCTGCTGATAATAGACCAGAATTGTCTGGACCGTGACAGGCCACCCTCCTGCCTCAGTGGAAGGGAAGACAGCAGCTTCTTCCATTCTACTTTGAATTATGCTTTGTACACTGCACTTCTGATTTGTGAATATTAATGCTGGGAAAACGGCAACAGTGCTTGAGATATTTGTTGACAGGGTAAAGCTCTCCATCCCTCAATAAAAGGAAGTCTCAAACACAGCCCATGCAGCGGGCCCTGCTGGATTAGTATGCTCGGCTGCCTCTTCATGTGTCCGTCATTCTAATAATGGAATTGAGTGTGCAGAAACCCTTCCCTGCCCCTACTTCTGGATTAGGAAGCCACAGAAATAGTCTCAATTCAATATTGGGACACTCGGGTAGAGGTAACTAGACTGTGGTATGCTTTTTAGGTTAATATCAAGGAAAATATATCTGAGATGGTTCTAAGTTCAGTATTTTATTTCATATTTGACAAATGATCAGAGTCATTTTTCAGGAAGTAATCTAATACCTCCCCTAAAGCAGGGATTGACAGACGTTTTCTTTGAGGGGCCAGATAGTAAATGTTTTAGGCTTCGTGGGTCATATGGATTCTTGTCACAGTTACTTAACTCTGCCATTGTAATGTGAAAACAGCCATAGGTAATACATAAAATGACATAAAATGAATGTGTGGCTGTGTCCCAATAAAACTTTATTTATGGACACTGAAATCTAAATTTCAGATAATTTTCACAGGTCACAAAATATAATTCTTCTGATTTTTCCAATCATTTAAACATGTTAAAACCATTCTTATGGATCACACACACACACACACACACACACACACACACACACACACCAGGTGGCTGGATTTGGCCATAATTTTCCTGTAGCGTTAGAGTTTTCCCTGTGTCCCAGGTATGTCTGCAGTTTGTTTTCCAGTATGTGAAGCAGCATTTCCCGCCATGGCCCATCCTCATACTCAGAAGTTATGCAGAGCTACATGGACAGAAAACCAGAAACCCATTCCAAACCAAGATATTTCATATTTCATTTCCCTGCTTGCCTCACTTGCCGCCTCCTCATGCACATATACACACATCCCACCCACCTGCCTTTACCTGCTGTTCGTGGCACCCTTTCCTAATTACAAGGGATCTCGTTTCCATGCTCCGGGATCCTAATGAGCTTCATTAACTAGAATTATGGAAATTTATTATGGAAATTAGTAGTGAGGCTATGGACATTGCTTTCTTTGCAGATGTGGATACCTTTGTTTTCTTTATCTTCAGATAATTTAACGTTACAAGTTATAAAATGAAATTAGAATGTTACAAGCTGTGCATTCTACAAATTTATTAAAATTCCATTTAATAGATATTTTTTAGTGCTTATATAGTAAGAAGTGGTTATTTGGGATGCAGGTAGTCTTCCTGAACTATGGGCAGGTGCAAGAATTGTCCAGGAGCACCACAGCAATTTGCTGGTTGGTGCATGGGTGTTCTGTGCAATGAGACCCAAGATCAGGTTAGAGTTCACCAGTGCTCAGAGATTTGGTGCTTGAATAATGGTGCAGTGGAGATATAGCATTATACTGTGGCATCTGAACTGAGGTGCGACATATACAGGCTTGTGGAACTTGGACCACTCTGAGCTTCATTTTCCTCATCTGTGAAATGGGGATAAAATAGTCTATGTGAATGCAGTTTGTGAAATGCTGTCCAAATGAAAGCTGTTACTGTTATTTGCTAAGTCTTGAGTGCAGTCTCTTGTTCATGGCTCACAAACCTGGCTGGTTATTAGAATCATTTGTGGGAGTGGGTGGCAGGGGGAGGGGCATTGGGAAAATACAGATTTCCAGTCTCACCCCAGACTTACTGAATCAGAATTTCTCTGAGAGTGCCTAGAAGTCTGTATTTTTAACAGGTTCCATAGGTAATTCTGATGTGTTTGGGAAGCTTGGTTTTGTTCATATGTCTCAGTTGATGGGTTTAAGAAAACCTAAACTTCCCTTGTAATCCTAGCTTGGACTTCCCCCTGAAAAGTTCATGCCATTTATCTTCACAGACAATAAGGGAATCAAAAGACAGAGGATCAGGAAGAACAAGAATTCTCTTCGGTTTATCTTCCTGGGAATATCTGTTTCAGTAAGTGGAAATAGAAGGAGAACTGGAGATTTGATATCCAACCCAGTGTAAGAACCCAAATTGTGTTTCTCCTCCTTCAGCTCTCCCTCTGCAGCCATGAGATTTACAGTGTTGTTTTCACTTTCTTCTGTGCCCTGAAGCATGTGTGTGAAAGAAAGAGCATGAGATTAAGCACACCATGAATGTACAACAGATCGACAATATCCTTTCCAGTTTTGCCACTCAAAGTTCATCATTAAAAATGTTTTTCCGAGTTATTTCTGGAACTAACACAATTGTAGTGTTGGCACATACAGATCACAAACACAAAAAGAATCTCAGTAGTACTAAAAAGATAAATTGAGTCTGAATTTCTCACATTCGCTGCCTTGCCTCTAATTTACATATGAGTAATTGTAGATTTCAAATGAGTGAAATCATCTACCACCTCCACATTGGCAGCCCAGATTGTTTTCAACAGTAGAACTCAGTAGTATGTACGTACACACAAATGCTCTCTTATAGTACTTTGCAACTTCCTCATGTTTGAGAGCCATACAAAGTATTTCCCTCTCAGCAAAATTCCTTCCACAAATATTAAGTATTTGCTATTCTCCAGATACCCTGTTAGAAATTTCCATAAGCATAGACCCACAGTCCTTATCTCAGAGGTTCACAGGCTTGGTAGGAGGATGGTCATGATTATATCGCTGCAGAAAAAGTTAGCTTTCATGTTAATTATACAAATCAAATCATATTTCCAAATTATATTCATTATAAAAGTAGAGAATTTATGCCATGGAAAAATATGGGATCAATGTATCTACTCTGTGTGTAGCCTGATCCTTCATTCCATAATTTATTGTAATGTATTATTATCCTTTATTATTTATTCCATTTATTATTTTACTAATTTGATAGAGATACGAGTTTGAAAGTAAGTAGATGCTTAAATATATGAGGGACTAAAAAGGGTATATCTTCTACATTTAGTACTTCTAGTTAGATATGTTCTTACCTGTTGTTCAGTATTCATTTCTAGCTTCAGCTGTCTCCACAAGGTGACTTGGATACTGTGTCTTTACCCTGTGGCTCCAAATCTCCAGAGATAAATATCCAGCAAAGTCCTGCATACTTCTACCTTTCTTCTCCCAAGTGTTCCTCAAACTCAGTGTCAACAAATGGAGCTTATTTTCTTACTCTCAAACCTGATCTTCTTCTCGGGTTTCTTGTTTCAGGGAGCCCCATTACCATTCTCCCAGATGCCAAGGCTTCAGTCTTGACATCATCTCTGACTCTCTGTCCTAATCAGGAGCTGAATTCTGTTGGGTGAATCTTTGTCATCTTTTCCCTTCCACTGCCATCCTCCTACTTCTAGATCTTTGTCTCGCAAACCAGGGTCTTGAGTGTTCTTCATCCTGTTTCCCAATTTCTATTTTCATGTCCAGGATAATCTAATGAAATCAATAGGTACAGGTTTGGGATCTTCCAGATTTGTAGCTGAGTTCTGCCACTGATTCGAATGTCTACATTTGTGTTGTGTTTGTGTGTTGGCTCTGAGTTGGGCAAGTCCTCTCTCCAGCACCATGAGGTGACCAACTTCGTCTGGAACTCCTCACATTGTTATAACTGTGTGAATCTGGCTTTCCCAGTGGACTGTGAGATCTTGGAGGACAGGGACCATGTCTGGCTTACTTCTGTGTTCTCAGAATCTAGCACTGGGCCCAACACATAGTAGGCACGTATGGTTGTGGTCATTGTATGTATATTGTTCTGAAGTTTGCCCCCCCATAGTGTATGGGGATAGTTATGGCTATAGTTGTTTTAATATTTATGTAGTACTTAGTCATGTTGATAGATGACATTTGGCTTAAACTGTCCCTTATTTTTAGACATTTGGACTATTTTCATTTGTTGGCTATTTGAGTAGTAGAGTTAAAAACTTCTTTGAACGAAGTTATTTTTCTCTCATCAAGATTGTTTTCTTGGGCATCTCTTAATGCAATAAATAGGTCGAAATGCACCAGCAGTTTTATTCATCTAGTAATATGATGCTAGGTTGTGTTTTGTTTTGTTTTGCTTTGATGAAGAGTCTGGACAGAGTTGTCATGTATGTCCTCTTTTGAGATGTGTTTCTTCAATTTTCAATTACACTCCCTTTGATTGGGAGTCAAACTAGGAAGAACAAATGATGATTACTATCCTCCTGCCAGTGCACTGTCATTGCTTACCTTCCTCCAGTCTGTACGCCTTCAGGCACACCTTCAGAAATGTGTGAAGTGCATGTTCCTTCAGCCTGAGTAATGTTTCAACAGACAAATCTAATCATGTAGGCCATTCATGCTCAAAACACAGCAGAGGCTTTCCATCGCCTGCCAGATAAAGTGCAGCTATGTTGTCGGGACATAAAGAGCCCGTCAAGACCTGGGTTCTGTTTCCCTTTCTAGGCTTAGCTTTGGCTGCTGCCCAGATACACTCTCTGCTCACCCTGAAGACACTGTTTTCAGTTGGGAATGTACGTGCTGTTCCCTCCATCTGAAGTGAACTCCCTGACCCCTTGCCTGCCTGACATCGCCTTACTCATCATTCTTCAAGACTCAGCTCAGTCTTAAGTGCTGCCCTCTTTCCAGCCCTTATTACTTTCCCCACTCCCATTCTTAAAGATTTTTTCCATCTTTCATTAAAGCCTTTGTCACCTATATTGAAGCTCTTTGTTAATTTTTTTTTCAACTTTTCACTTAGATTGTGAGCTCATTAAAGGTAACAATTTTATCAGTCATTTTTGTAACCCAGCTTTTAATTCAGTGACTAGCACATAGCTTGTCCTCAATAAACATTTTTTTTCTGAATGATCAGAACTATTATTCATTTTTAAGTAGGTTTACTCATTTATAAGTAGACTACTTATAGGTAAGTCTACTTATTTGTAAATTGAGAATCCATTTATGGTATATATGGTAATTCTCAGTTGTCTAGGATATCAACTTTCCCCAACCATTTGGGTTTTTTTAATGGGTAGCAGTTATAATTTTGTTTATTAACTAAGCTGTAAACCCTAGACTGTAAGCTACATAAGGAGTTATCTAGTTTACCATCATTTCCCTGGTTCCTAGTACTCATACCCGGCACCCAGTAAGTACTCAATAACTATTTCTTGAATGAGTGAATAGATGAATGAATAAAATTTTGAGAAAAGGCCACTAACCACGTGGCATGTCACAGATGTACGCATTTATATATACATATCTGCCCTATTTTATTCACTGTTCTGTTGCTGTGTCCATTTAACTCAGTGCTTTTCCTGATAACCCCTATGACATCTTCAACCTCTACCACGGCATGACTCTGAGGGCCTGTTTGAACCATGCCATCTCAAGCTCATCTCTTTAATGGGAGACGCCTTAAAAATGTCAACTACAAGCCAGGAAGCTAACACCTGCTGTAGTAGGCAGGATAGTTGTTTTGCCCCCTAACGTGGAGCTAGGCCATCTCTAGGACTGACCTCCTCATTTATCTCCAAACGTCAACCAAACCTCCTGTTGTTCTGGGAAATAAATAACTAAATCATATCTGCGTGACTGAGCTGATTTATAGAGACGTGATGTTGTCCAGAGCCTGCTGCCCAAACCTGAAGAGGTCATTTTGAGAGAAGCACGAAGTATCGGCAGAGACAGACCACATCCGCTTCCCCCGGGTCGAATCTGCTTGGGATAAAAGTCTCATTTCTTGGTGTCCTGGTGAGAATTTGCATGTTTTTGACCACAGCCTATTAACAAGGAACAAAAAAATTCCATCTACTACTTGGTTCTCTCTTATATTACTAGTTCTGTTAAAAAGCTTTACAAGGGAACAAAAACCTGAGGTATCATAGCAGTTAGTGGAGGGGAGGCAGTACCTGGTGTTGCGAGGGAGCAGAATTATCTTCAGCTGTGCGTCAGAATGATGCGAGGCGGGAAGACTTTTACAAAAAGAAGAAGAAACCTAGGATGGCAGCAAAAGTCCTGCTATTTGGTTCATTAAAAAAAGTATTGGGACTTCCCTGGTGGCACAGCGGTTAAGGATCTGCCTGCCAATGCAGGGGACATGGGTTCGATCCCTGGTCCGGGAAGATCCCACATGCCGTGGAGCAGCTAAGCCTGTGTGCCACAACTACTGAGCCTGCGCTCTAGAGCCCGCGAGCCACAACTGCTGAGCCCACGTGCCACAACTACTGAAGCCCGCGTGCCTAGAGCCTGTGCTGTACAGGAGAAGCCACCGCAATGAGAAGCCCGCGCACCGCAACGAAGAGTAGCCCCCACTCGCCGCAACTAGAGAAAGCCTGCACGCAGCAACGAAGACCCAACGCAGCCAAAAATAAACAAACAAACAAATAAATAAATTTAGTTTTTTAGAAAAAGGTATTATACATTATCAGTGACCTACTCCCAGGTTTAGCACTTCTGTTAAAGCCCTGCTGGGTGAAAGCTAAGATCTTAATTGAAAATAGAGCAGATTGTATTTATTAAAGCTATTATCAGTGCTGACTGCTCTCAAACGCATTCTGTTTATGATGCTGGAAGGACTACAGGAAGCTCTGCCATCCAGAGCATCGTTTAGCTTTAGCTGCAGGGCTAGCTGGAAACAACAGTGCCCAGCAGGCATAGACCAGAGTCTGGGTGTCTGAGTAGCCGAGGCTGGTGTATCTGCGCCAGGAGTGTTGCGCCCACATGGCGGGTGGTGCTTAATGAGGCTGCCTCCTATCTGAAGTCCTGGGAGAGCAGTTACGGGGGCAAGCGAGCAGTGCCTGGCCCACCGGAGAAAGATGAGTGCTGTATGAAAGGGGACCAGGGAGCGCAGAGGAAGGCCAGGGCTTGGATCTGATAGAGCTGTAGTGTTTTTCTGGCTCCGTCTGTATCCAAGGCCATTGAGGTTTACTTGGCTCTGAAATTCAGTGGAAGCTGATGTATGTCAGGGTTCTCCAGAGAAACAGACCAATAGGATATGTATAAGTATGTATATATACGAGATTTATTATAAAATTAGCTCATGTGGTTATAGAGGCCGAGAAGTTCTATGATTTGCTATCTGTAGGCTGGAGAACCAAGAAAGCCAGTGGTATAATTCAGTCCGATCCCCAAGGCCTTAGAATCGGCTGATGGTGTAAATCCTGATCTGAGTCTGGAATCCAGAGAATCAGAAGCACCGATGTGATATCCAAGAGCAGGAGAAGATGGATGTGTCAGCTGAAGCAGAGTTGCCGTTCTCTGCCTTTTTTGTTCTTTTCAGGCCCTCAACTGATTGGTTGATGCCCACTCACACCGGGGAGGGTCATCTGCTTTACTCAGTTCATCAATTCAAACGCTAATCTCTTCCAGAAACACCGTCAGAGACACACCCAGAAATTTTTACCAGCTCTGTGGGCATCCTTTAGCCCAGTCAAGTTGACAACATGAAATTAACCAACACAGCCGATTAACTCTTAAGTGTCTACAAAAACTCCTGCATGTATTTCCAGAGCCCCTCTCACTCTCCACCATGGGCACTACAGAAGCAGCCAGGCTCTGGCAGCATAAAGGAAGAGAGTGAGGTGGAGGCTATTTATAAGGATCGATGGGAAAAAGACACATTTAGAATGGATGGATCATTGTTGTTTGGTCCTGCATGAATTTAGAAGCTACTTAGAAGAGAGAAGATTTTCTATTCCGTTGTTGCTGTCATCCCCTGACTCCCCCTGACCCCCAACCCAATGAAGAGGACTAAAAACACATTTTGGATGAGAAATGAACAGATCAGACCTAAGACCTCAGTGAGATGGGGAAGGGAGAGAGTGGGCTGGGGTGTTGGTTGGACCAGTTGTGCTATTTATTTGTTTTGTGATTCTGGACACATGAGGAATTGTGGTTTAGGGGAAAGATATGAGACTGGGAGACAGAAGTCCTGGGTTCTAGTTCTGAATCTGCTGCCAGTTCGTTGCCAGTGGAATTGCATCTGGAGCATGCCATTTGGATGTGGAGGCTTTAGATTGTTTAGAAAACAATAATGTTGGTTCTCAGACATGGATTTGACATGGAGTTTTCCTCAATCTGAAGCAACTTTGGCTTGTCATGTAGCTAAGTGTACTCAATCTAGTGGATTCTCTTTTATTCTAAGCTTGGGTATGTCTTACTTTTTGAGGTTACATTCCTTTCTTTTATGAAGTGATGGTGAAAGTAGGTAGATGGTGGTTGGATTGTATTTATTATTTAAAGACTTAACTTGGCAAGGTAAAAAATTGAATTTAATCCTTTAAATTCTTTTTGAAATTTTAATGGTATACAGAATACATGATACTCAGACCCGATAGCCTTTAAAGTTCCTTTCAATTCTTTTTTTAAAAAATATATTTATTTGTTTATTTTTTTTTTTTAAGAAAAATTGCAAGTTTGGAGAACTAATAAGACATTAGACTCCAGATGCAACTGTGTTTTAAAACATTGAGTTTAAGAACTTATCTGAAGGGCTTCCCTGGTGGTGCAGTGGTTGAGAGTCCGCCTGCCGATGCAGGGGACATGGGTTCGTGCCCCGGTCCGGGAAGATCCCACGTGCCGCGGAGCGGCTAGGCCCGTGAGCCATGGCCACTGAGCCTGTGCGTCCGGAGCCTGTGCTCCACCACAACAGTGAGAGGCCCGCGTACCGCAAAAAAAAAAGAACTTATCTGTATGGAAATTACACATTAGACTGGCTAGGATGCCATTAACCATAATATTAATAAAAATGACACTGATTGAAGTCAACTTTAAAGAACAACAGTGGGAACATCTTAGTAGAGTCTTTTAAAAGAATGAGGCAGCTGTATATGGCATAATGCCTGAGATATGCCACTAAGAAGGAAAAAAACAAGGTGTAAAACAACATATTTATTATAATACCATTTATTGGTTTTTAAAAGGAATAGTGTGTGTGTGTGTGTCTGCTGGAGTGTGCACACATGAATACACAGGTGCTTGAACTTGTTATATGTATAGAATACTGGTAACTATGGTTGTCACTGAGGCGGGTAATTGAGTATCTTAGGAATAGGGATGCTAGGGAAACTTTCTTTTTACTTTGTATTACTTGTAACTTATGAGTTTAGTTCCATGTGCATGTATCACCTGTTCAAAAAATAAATTGAATTTTTAAAAAAGAACTAAAATGGGAGAAATAATAGTAATTCTCAGTGTGAGAAAATTCAAAGATGTTATTGCTTGAAATAGATCTGAGTCTTTCTTCAATCGTAAGTGAACTTGTGCTGCCCTGAAAGATGTACACAATTTGGTTTCCTTCACACGAAGGTGTGACAGAATAAAAATCCTTTGGCATCTTTTGATCATCCAGGGTGGTAGAATGCTGTCTTGAGAGGTCGGGTTTAAGGTTATGATATTGGTAGTGTTCCTCCTGATTTTTAAAATTGTTAGCAGTCATACTATAGGTTGACCTGAAGAATGAATATACATGAAGAGAGTTTAGCTGGGTAACAAAATAAAATGCACAGCCCTGGAATGTTGGTGCCAGAAGGTTCACTGAGACTTGTCCAACCCCTTGTTTTTATCAGTGTCCTAAGAAAGGGGTCCCCAACCCCCAGGCCACGGACTGGTACCGGTCCGCTACCTGTAGGAACCGGGCCACACAGCAAGAGGTGAGTGGTGGGTGAGCGAGTGAAGCTTCATCTGCCGCTCCCCATCGCTCGCATCACCGCCTGAACCATCCTCCCCCACCCCCCGGTCCGGGAAAAATTGTCTTCCACAAGACTGATCCCTGGTGCCAGAAAGGTTGGGGACCACTGTCCTAAGAGGTTTACAGCCTACCCAGGGTCAGGCAGCTAGTGATGCCACCGCCTTTAACTCAGACTTGCCCAACTTGACACATGCTACTGACATGGAGAAGGCTCCACCTCTAAGGGAATTGCTTTGTAGTCCCAACCTTAATTTTTCTATATTCCTGACTCACTGAAGGGTAGAGATGTGGAACATGGTTCCCCAACAGTCACTCCCCCCTGAGCCATAACCAGCCACATCTCTGTGGTCTGCCATGGAGTCTCTGTTCTCTCTCTTCCCTGCCCTCTCCCCTGGGACATCTTTAAACAGCTCACTTAGCAGTTCTTGCTCCTTACCCTGAGCAGAAGGCCCAGCTGCTTCCTTGGGTCCCTGAGATAGCTAATGTGTTGGGGTGAAAAGACAACCTGTCTCTTCTGGGGGGACAGGGTGACTTGTGGTCAGACATTGCGGTAGGGAGATATGAGAGGAAAGGACGCAGGGTCACTGACATTTAGACATCGAGAGCTGAAGACAGAGGAGTTATAGTGTGGTTGATTGCAAGCATGGCTAGTTCTCCACCTCTCCCTGTATCCACCAGGCCGTTTTCAGTTCCAGGGTCCATTTCCTCACCCCTGGAGTCTGGCCTGGGCTTGTGATTTTGGCTTTGGCCATCAGGGTGCTGTAGTAGTGATGAATGGTGTGCCAGTTCCCAGCTCAGGCCTCGAGAGGCATTGTGTGTTTCTGCTTGCTCTCTTGTGCTTCCACCATTACCATGAGAACGTTTTCAGAGCAGAGCCAAATGACCCTAGTTTTCCTAGCCAAGGACTTCCTAAACCAGCTGACCCCAAGGTAATAATTATACCAGGGTAAGTAATCCCAGCCAAGATCAGGAGAGCCACCTAACTGACCACCACACCTAACAGTAAGAGCTTTAAGCACTTACTGTTGTATACCAGTGATGTTGTTGAATTGCTTTTTCTGTAGCATTATTGTGTAAGTGTATAACTGATACTTACGGGGATTGTGAGAAATGGACATGTGGTTGGTTCTGTGTCCAGACATGGAGAAACTAAGGTTTTCTTTGCCCTCCTATATAATACTGTCTGAAACATGGAGAAGTGTTTCTGGTGCGATAGAACAAAATAAAACAAGACAACAAAAAGCCAGGGCTAAGTCCCAGCATCAGGAAAGTATTATATAGTTTTGTGTCTAGCAGGAGCTCTAGCAATGTCAGTATACTATAATACCAGCATTTCAAAGATTGTCCTTCCTTCTTTCTCTCTAAACTATTTAACATAATCTGTTGGGATTTTCCCCCTCTTACTATAAGGTAATGGGTTCCTAATTCAGTTTTACTTATGAACTTATTTAAATTTCCAAATATCAGACAATTTCCATGTTATATAATTGCTATCACGCTCAAGTTGAAGAGCTACCGTAGTCATACGATTAAAAAAAGCCTCATGAAGTGAGTGAAAAAGTTAGAAAAGAGAAACAAGAAGAACTACAATACTGCAGCCTGTGGAACAAAAACGACATTCACAGAAATAGACAAGATGAAAAGGCAGAGGGCTATGTACCAGATGAAGGAACAAGATAAAACCCCAGAAAAATAACTAAATGAAGTGGAGATAGGCAACCTTCCAGAAAAAGAATTCAGAATAATGATAGTGTTCATGATCCAGGACCTCGGATAAAGAATGGAGGCAAAGATCGAGAAGATGCAAGAAATGTTTAACAAACACTTGGAAGAATTAAAGAACAAACACCTAGAAGAATTAAAGAACAAACAAACAGAGATGAGCAATGCAATAACTGAAATGAAAAATACACTAGAAGGAATCAATAGCAGAATAACTGAGGCAGAAGAACAGATAAGTGACCTGGGAGACAGAATGGTGGAATTCACTGCTGCAGAACAGAATAAAGAAAAAGAATGAAAAGAAATGAAGACAGCCTAAGAGACCTCTGGGACAACATTAAACACAACAGCATTCACATTATAGGGGTCCCGGAAGGAGAAGAGAGAGAGAAAGGACCTAAGAAAATATATGAAGAGATTATAGTTGAAAACTTCCCTAACATGGGAAAGGAAATACCAACCATGTCCAGGAAGCACAGAGAGTCCCAGGCAGCACAAACCCAAGGAGAAACATGCCGAGACACATAGTAATCAAACTGACAAAAATTAAAGACAAAAAAAAATTATTGAAGGCAGCAAGGGAAAAATGACAAATAACATACAAAGGAACTCCCATAAGGTTAACAGCTGATTTCTCAGCAGAAGCTCTACAAGCCAGAAGGGAGTGGCATGATATATTTAAAGTGATGAAAGGGAAGAAGCTACAGCCAAGTTACTCTACCCAGCAAGGATCTCATTCAGATTTGACAGAGAAATCAAAAGTTTTACAGAAAAGCAAAAGCTAAGAGAATTCAGCACCACCACACCAGCTCTATAGCAAATGCTAAAGGAACTTCTCTAAGTGGGAAACACAAGAGAAGAAAAGGACCTACCAAAACAAACCCATAATAATTAAGAAAATGGTAATAGGAACATACATGTTGATAATTACCTTAAATGTGAATGGATTAAATGTGCCAACCAAAATATACAGGCTTGCTGAATGGATACAAAAACAAGACCCATATATATGCTGTCTACAAGAGACCCACTTCAGACCTAGGGACGCATACACACTGAAAGTGAGGGGATGGAAAAAGATATTCCATGCAAATGGAAATCAAAAGAAAGCTGGAGTAGCAATACTCATATCAGATAAAATAGACTTTAAAATAAAGAACGTTACAAGAGACAAGGAAGGACACTACATAATGATCAAGAGATCAATCCAAGAAGAAGATATAACAATTATAAATATATATGCACCCAACATAGGAGCACCTCAATACATAAGGCAACTGCTAACAGCTATAAAAGAGGAATCGACAGTAACATAATAATAGTGGGGGACTTTTAACACCTCACTTACACCAATGGACAGATCATCCAAGCATAAAATTAATAAGGAAACACAAGCTTTAAATGACACAATAGACCAGATGGATTTAATTGATATTTATAGGACTTTCCATCCAAAAACAGCAGATTACACTTTCTCCACAAGTGCACATGGAACATTCTCCAGGATAGATCACGTCTTGGGTCACAAATCAAGCCTCAGTAAATTTAAGAAAATTGAAATCATATCAAACACCTTTCTGACCAGAACACTATGAGATTAGAAATCAATTACATGGAAAAAAACGTAAAAAACACAAACACATGGAGGCTAAACAATACATTACTAAATAACCAAGAGATCACTGAAGAAATCAAAGAGGAAATCAAAAAATACCTAGAGACAAATGACAATGAAAACACGATGATCCAAAACCTATGGGATGCAGCAAAAGCAGTTCTAAGAGGGAAGTTTATAGCAATACAAGCCTACCTCAAGAAACAAGAAAAATCTCAAATAAACAATCTAACCTTACACCTAAAGGAACTAGAGAAAGAAAAACAAACAAAACCCAAAGTTAGTGGAAGGAAAGAAATCTTAAAGATCAGAGCAGAAATAAATGAAACAGAAACAAAGAAAACAATAGCAAAGATCAATAAAACTAAAAGCTGGTTCTATGGGACTGAGTAAACTGATGAGGATGATTATAATTTTTGTGACTTTCTGTTTGAATAAAAGAAAAAAGCTGGTTCTTTGAGAAGATAAACAAAATTGATAAACCATTAGCCAGACTCATCAAGAAAAAGAGGGAGAGGACTCAAATCAATAAAATTAGAAATGAAAAAGGAGAAGTTACAACAGACACTGCAGAAATACAAAGCATAAGAGACTACTACAGGCAACTCTGTGCCAATAAAATGGACAACCTGGAAGAAATGGACAAGTTCTTACAAAGGTATAACCTTCCAAGACTGAACCAGGAAGAAATAGAAAATATGAACAGACCAATCACAAGTAATGAAATTGAAATTGATTAAAAATCTTCCAACAAACCAAAGTCCAGGACCAGATGGCTTCACAGGTGAATTCTATCAAAAATTTAGAGAAGAGGACTTCCCTGGTGGCGCAGTGGTTGGGGGTCTGCCTGCCGATGCGGGGGGCGTGGGTTCGTGACCCGGTCCGGTGGGATCCCGCATGCCACGGAGTGGCTGGGTCCGTGGGCCATGGCTGCTGGGCCTGCGCGTCCGGGGCCTGTGCTCCGCGGCGGGAGAGGCTGCAGCAGTGAGACGCCCGTGTACCACAAAAAAAAAAAAAAAAAATTTAGAGAAGAGCTAACACCCATCCTTCAAACTCTTCCAAAAATTGCAGAGGAGGGAACACTCCCAAACTCATTCTGTGAGGCCACCATCACCCTGATACCAAAACCAGACAAAGATACTACAAAAAAAGAAAATTACAGACCAATATCACTGATGAATATAGATGCAAAAATCCTCAACAAAATGCTAGCAAACAGACTCCAACAACACATTAAAAGGATCATACACCACGATCAAGTGGGATTTATCCCAGGGATGCAAGGATTCTTCAATATATGCAAATCAATCAATGTGATACAGCATATTAACAAACTGAAGGAGAAAAACCATATGATCATCTCAAAAGATGCAGAAAAAGCTTTTGACAAAATTCAACACCCATTTATGATAAAAACGCTCCAGAAAGTGGGCATAGAGGGAACCTACCTCAACATAATAAAGGCCATCTACGACAAACCCATAGCAAACATCGTTCTCAATGGTGAAAAACTGAAAGCATTTCCTCTAAGATCAGGAACAAGACAAGGATGTCCACTCTCACCACTATTATTCAACATAGTTTTGGAAGTCCTAGCCATGGCAATCAGAGAAGAAAAAGAAATAAAAGGAATACAACTTGGAAAAGAAGAAGTAAAACTGTCACTGTTTGCAGATGGCATGATACTATATTTAGAGAATCCTAAAGATGCCACCAGAAAACTACTAGAGCTAATCAATGAATTTGGTGAAGTTTCAGGATACAAAATTAATGCACAGACATCTCTTGCATTCCTATACACTCAAATGATGAAAAATCTGAAAGAGAAATTAAGGAAACACTCCCATTTACCATTGCAACAAGAAGAGTAAAATACCTAGGAATAAACCTACCTAGGGAGACAAAAGACCTGTATGCAGAAAACTATAAGACACTGATGAAAGCAATTAAAGATGACACAAACAGATGGACAGATATACCATGTTCTTGGATTGGAAGAATCAGTATTGTGAAAATGACTCTACTACCCAAAGCAATCTAAAGATTCAATGCAATCCCTATCAAATTACTAATGGCATTTTTTACAGAACTAGAACAAAAAGATCTTAAAATTTGTATGGAGACACAAAAGACCCTGAATAGCCAAAGCAGTCTTGAGGGAAAAAAACGGAGCTGGAGGAATCAGACTCCCTGACTTCAGACTGTACTGCAAAGCTACAGTAATCAAGACAATACGGTACTGGCAGAAAAAGAGAAATATAGGTCAATGGAACAGGATAGAAAGCCCGGAAATAAACCTATGCACCTATGGTCAACTAATCTATGACAAAGGAGGCAAGGATATACAATGGAGAAAAGACAGTCTCTTCAATAAGTGATGCTGGGAAAACTGGACAGCTACATGTAAAAGAATGAAATTAGAACACTGCCTAACACCATACACAAAAATAAAGTCAAAATGGATTAGAGGCCTAAATGTAAGACTGGACACTATAAAACTCTTAGAGGAAAACATAGGAAGAACAGTCTCTGACATAAATCACAGCAAGATCGTTTTTGATCCACCTCCTAGAATAATGGGAATAAAAACAAAAATAAACAAATGGGACCTAATGAAACTTAAAATCTTTTGCAAAGCAAAGGAAACTAGAAACAAGACGAAAAGACAGCCCTCAGAATGGGAGAAAATATTTGCAAACGAATCAATGGACAAAGGATTAATCTCCAAAATATGTAAACAGCTCATGCATCTCAATATTAAAAAAACAACCCAATCAATAAATGGGCAGAAGACCTAAATAGACATTTCTCCAAAGAAGACATACAGATGGCCAAGAAGCACATGAAAAGCTGCTCAACATCACTGATTATTAGAGAAATGCAAATCAAAACTACAGTGAGGTATCACACCAGTTAGAATGGGCATTATCAGAAAATCTACAAACAACAAATGCTGGAGAGGGTGTGGAGAAAAGGGAACCCTCTGGCGCTGTTGGTGGGAATGTAAACTGATACAGCCACTATAGAGAACAGTATGGAGGTTCCTTAAAAAACTAAAAATAGAATTACCATATGACCCAGCAATCCCACTACTGGGCATATACCCAGAGTAAACTATAATTCAAAAAGATACATGCACCCCAATGTTCATTGCAGCACCATTTACAATAGTCAGGTCATGGAAGCAACCTAAATGCCCATCGACAGACGAATGGATAAAGAAGATGTGGTACATATATACGATGGAATATTACTCACCCATAAAAAGGAATGAAATTGGGTCATTTGTAAAGACATGGATGGATCTAGAGACTGTCATACAGAGTGAAGTAAGTCAGAAAGAGAATAATATTGTATATTAACGCCTATATGTGGAACCTCGAAAAATGTTACAGATGAACTGTTTTGCAGGGCAGAAATAGAGACACAGATGTAGAGAACAAACGTATGGACACCAAGTGGGGAAAGTGGCGGTGGGGGGGTGGGCGGTGTGTGTGATGAATTGGGAGATTGTGATTGACATGTATACACTAATATGTATAAAATGGATAACTATTAAGAACCTGCTATATAAAAAAAAAAATTCAAAAACTCAAAAAAAGGTTAGAAAAGCCTAATAGAAGGATCATTCAGGATGTTGGCATAACATTTTATTCCAGAAATATAAAGACATTTTTTTAGGAAGTCTGTAAATTAGACCCTATAGTCAATTGTTCCAGTATGACAAACCATATGCATACCCATTCTTAACTTAAAAATAAAATTCTTAGAGAAATAGGATATTTCCTTAAATACTTTCTATAAACCCCAAAATAAAATGTGTGTATGTGTATCCACACATGTACATATATCTTAAACTAATATCTAACATCTTGCTTAGTGGAAACACTAGAGATTTCCACTTAAAAAACTCAAGATGATATTCATCATTGTTCTGGCGTTGCTTGCCTGTGCAATAAAGCATGAAGCATACACTTAAAGTGTAGCTGACAATAATAAGATTTTTTTGTTCTTTTATAAATTTATTTTTATTTTATTTATTTTATTTTTGGCTGCATTGGGTCTTCATTGCTGCATGCGAGCTTTTCCCTGGTTACAGCAAGCAGAGGCTACTCTTCATTGTGGTGCGCAGGCTTCTCATTGTGGTGGCTTCTCTTGTTGTGGAGCATGGGCTCTAGGCATGTGGGCGTCAGTAGTTGTGGCAGAGGGCCTCAGCAGTTGTGGCTCGCAGGCTCTAAAGTGCAGGCTCAGTAAGTTGTGGCACACGGGCTTAGTTGCTCCGCAGCATGTGAGATCTTCCTGGACCAGGACTTGAATGTGTGTCCCCTGCATTGGCAGGTGGATTCTTAACCACTGTGCCACCAGGGAATTCCAGAAGAAGTTTTTTGTAATAAACAACATAATTACATACCAATAAAAGCACTCCAGGTGGTGACACTCCTAGAATTAATGAGAGATCAGTAAACTTGTGAGTATATACGTGAGAGATAATACCTGTATAATATACTGGTAACAATCTGTTGGCTGTAATGGGAAAATGCTCCCATTCACAGTAGCACCAAAAGCACAAAACCCAAAGAAAAACTCTCACAACACATTGTTGGAGTTAGGTAAATAAAGGAATTTACTAGGAGATATATATTTTTTAATTTGAGCAAATGAGAAGTACATCAGTTTTCTGGATGTTAGAATATTGAATATTTTACGTTTGTCCTTTACCCCCAGTTATTTTATAGATTTTACATAAGCCCCTAGAGCACTGAAGAAGAGGTCCATTGCTACAGTCTTTGAAAAGAGTCTCTGTCCCTTTGGCCTCAAGAAACAGAAAACTTGGCTAAAAATGGTTTAAACAGCAAGGGGTTTAGGTTTATTGTCTTGCTGTCCAGAGGTGGCATGTTTCCAGGGAATTCAGTGGCTCAAACCCAGCACAAAGGACATGGGTTCTTTCCTTATCCTGCTTTGCTATCTTTACCCTATTGGCTCTTCCCCTCTGCTTGGCTCCTAATAGTCACAAGAGGGCTGCATCAGTTCTAGGCAACACATCCTCACACACTGATAGCTGGAGCTGAGAAAAGGGACCATTCCTTCCTGCACATGTATCCTTTTCTTTTGTCTGCTGCCACGCGGCATGTGGGATCCTTAGTTCCCTGACCAGGGATTGAACGCGTGCCCCCTGCAGTGGAAGCACGGAGTCTTAGCCACTGGACCACCAGGGAAGTCCCTGCACAGGTATCTTTTTATAAGGAAAAGCTTTTCCAAAGCTTCCCAAAAGATTTCTCCTATCTCACAGACCAGGATGGTATTAAATGTCCCATACAGTAACAGGTGGTGAGCTGGATTTAGCCTGAAACTTTAGACTGATCAAGAGTCTCCATTCTTTCCTTTGCTGGGGAGAGGCCCCCATTCTGAGCACATGGTAGAGCGCGGGGTGAACTGAACAAATTGGGTTTCTGCCAGCAAAGGAGGTGTGTGTGTGCATGTGTGTGTGTGTGTGTATGTGTGTGTGTGTATGGGGTGTATGTATGTGGTGTGTGTGTGTATATATGCAGGAGGACTGGTTTCTGTACTCGAACAGTATTATTTACAATAATGAAAAAATAACTTCATTAGTTAATAGTTATACAGTTACAGCAACTACAAAAATATATGGCATAGGTTTAAGTTATTGTATATCTGTGTTAATATTATGAAATCATTAAAAATTATGTTTTCACAGCGTAAAAAAAACTCTACAATGTTTGTGAGGGAGAAGCAAGATACAGAATTATAACTAAACTGATCCCATTTTCATTCACTCATACACACTGAAGATTGGGAAGAAATATACCAGAGTACTGCTTTTCCTGTAGTGCTAAATTATGGGTAATTTTCTCCTTTTTTTTTTTTTCTGACTTTTCCCAATAAGTATGTAATGCCTTTAAAATCAGAAAAATTAATAGCATTAGAATTACACATTTCCATTGTATTGGCTAGATTGTGCTGTGTAATAAACTATCCCCAAATTTAGTAACTTAATTTATTCACTTAGTTCGTGATTCTATAGGTCAACAGTTTGGGCTGGGCTCAGGTGGCCTCACAGTCAGGTGGGCAGTTCTGTTCTTGGCTAGAATTGCTCATGTATCTTAGTCAGCTGCTGGGTTGGCTGAGGTCTAGCTGGGGGACCTCATCTTCATGCTACAAGTTTTCTCATCCTGTAGCTGGCTAGCCCTGGCTTCGTCTCATGGCTGTTGAACAGGGTTCCAAGAGAGTGGGCAGAAGTAAGCAAAGCCTCTTGGGTCTAGGTTCACAAACAGCACACTGTCAATTCTGCCACATTTTATTGGCCAAAGCAAGTTACAAGGCCAGCCCAGCTTCAAGAGGTAGGGAAATAACGGTCACTACCCCTATACCCTTGGTGAAAGAAGCCACATAATTATGCTGAAAGTGGGTGTGGATATAAGAGGGGTGTAGAATTTGGGGCCATTTTTGCAAGCAATCTGTTACTTCTTCTTAAAAATGAAGAAGGAACAAAACAGAAGAGCCATACCCAAAGATTATAGAAATAAACTATGAAGTAAAAAGTATATATTTAGGTGATGAGAACTTTTAAATGTTTTCCTTCAGGGTTACTGGGAAGATTTTATCTTTCTTCTCAGTTGTGTCTGGTTGAGGGTTTAGTGACAGCTTATCTCTTGGGGTAGCACTAAGCATTTAAATCAAACTCTTTTTAGAAGGAGGGGAGGGAAGCAAAACCATCTCTGTAAATGAATCAATATTGATGCACACTCAGAATTTGTCCTCTGGGTGTGTCAGTAACTCATCCTGTGTAGGACCTAGGAAAGTGCTGAGTGATGGGACCATAGCCAGAAGCAGACAGACTGGAGCCTCGCCAGGCTCAGAGCCCTTTCACCATCTTCATCCTGTTCTTTGTAAGAATGGAATTTAGAAAGGGTCCTTGGTGTAAAGACTCAGCTGAATAATTAAGATGATACATGCCATTTCTTCTTGATGTGTAATGATCACAGCTATGGCATTAGGAAAGAGTTGATAACTGAGAGATGTGACGCTTCTCAAATACTTAGGGGTTTTGCGGGGACCTGAAGCCTTTAGCATAAACATGATGCATCTTGCTGGAGCATCACTTTTGTTTCATTTTAAAACTTTTTTATTTTGAAGTTATCTTAGATTTACAGAAGAGTTTACCAATGTAGTACAGAGAGTTTTTGAATATCCTTCATTTGCCTTCCCCTAACATTAACATTTTACATAACCCTGGTGCATTTGTCAAAGCTAAGAAATTTACATTGGTATAATACTGCTAACTTTAGTTATTAACTATAGACTTTATTCAGATTTCCCCAGTTTTTCTACTAATATTCTTTTCTGTTCCAGGATCCAGTTCGTGTTGCATTTAATTGTCATGTCTGGTGATTCTCCTCCAGTTTCATCTTCCTTTGTCTTATATGACCTTGATACTTCTGAAGAGTAGTGGTCAGGTACTTGGCAGGATGTCCCTTGATTTAGGTTTGTCTAGTGGTTTCTCATGATTAGACTGAGGTTATGGATTTTAGGGATGAGTGCAGTAGAGGTGATATACCCTTGTCACTGCATCATGTCAGGAAGTACATGACATCAACATGACTCACCACTGGTGATGTTAAACTTGATCACTTGGTCATGAGGTGGTGTCTGCCAGGTTTTTGCTGCTGTTAAATTACTATTTTTTCCTTTCCATAATCTGTTCCTTAGAAGAGAAATCACTGAGACCAACCCATACTTAGGGGAGGGAGGGAATTTAATCTCCATCTCCTAGAGGGAGGAGTCTCAAAGAATTTGTGGGCACATTTTAAAACAACCACAGTAATTAATAATACCTTTATTCATGTTTATTAATATTTTGGGGAAGATACTTTAAGATTATGCAAATATCCATAATGTTTCATCCATAGGTCATCACAGGTGGTAACAGTCTACCCTTGCAGGGCCACTTCTTGGATTGAGACACTTCCTGTTATAATTGCCCCTTAGAAAAAGTGAAGAGTCACCCCTGTCCATTACACCTGGATTTGATTTAGGCTTCTGGATTATCTTATTTGTTGACATCTGCCCAGGAGGAGCTTTCACAGTGAGCAGTGGAGAGTACAGTCCAGTCCACGGCCAGAAGAAGGGGCAGCCAGCAGGATAATTACCTTCTCATCCCGGTTCTGTCACTACAAAGATTTGTGACCTCGGGCGAGGCTGTGGATCAGATGGTCTTGAGGTAGTGCATTATCTCATCTGACTTTGATAGGCACAGACACACAGTCCTCTTTTTCCTGCCTCTTTTTTCTCGTGAAATAGGGAAACTAGGTGGGTGGTTTGGATGAACCTTAACATGCACTGATCCTAGGTTGCTGCTCAAGAAGAGCAGCTAGTGGGAAAGATGCAGAGATGCTAGGGCTGGGGCGATGTACCCTGGTTCAGCTTATCACAGCGTCAGAGGCTTCTCAGAGGAGAATGGGACCCTGAACAGGAGCCATTGGGGAGAGGGTGATGCTGCCCTCTTTCGCGTATTCCGTGTATTCTGTTCTCCTGTTCTGTCTGTCTGCCCTTCACGTGAGCTACAAGGGATTGAGAACTCAAGCTGAAAGAAGTGGGGACTGAAGACAAGCCAGGAAGCTGTGCGGAGAAAGATCCCAGGCTAACTCAGTCTTCTTAAACCCCTTGGGAAGTTCTTTCTGGGCTCCGGCTTCTGTCCGTGTCAGCAGCCCCAGAGTCAGTAGATCCATTTCTCCCATCTGGATGCTGGGAAGAAGGAAGTTCTTGGTCCTCACGGGGATCAGGGGATGGTCTTAGACTTGGAGAATAGCTGGGAGCCCCAAGCCTAGATGGCTTGTCCCAACCTTGTTCCCAGTAGGGGCCCACTGTCCCTTTGTATGGCCATTTGGTCTTTTGCTTTTCAGTTTTGGCAACTGATCTGTCTCAGCCAGAGAAAGAAAGTGCGCTGCTGGTTATCTTTCTCCGGGATTCTTCTCTTTTTTCCCTTTTTTCTAGGCCTTCATAGCCTCTCTCATTTAAACTAGGGACTGCTGAAGTCATCACTACCACTTTCTTTTCTTTTTGAAGTTCAGTCCTATTTGCAGAGCTCTGCCCCTCCCTGACCTGATACTTTTAGGCATCAAATTTCATATTTGCTTGGTGGTTTGAGTGTCCCTCTTCTCCACGTCTTGGGCTCCCCTCCAAACACAGGCCAGAACACAGGCCCTGCTTCTTCGGGTTCCCCTCACCCCATTGTAGCTGCTAGGTAACAGTCCTTCAGCAATTTGAGATCTGGCCTGGGCCTGGTGTCAAGTTTCTTCTTTAAAAATAATCTTTCAAACTTGCCTTTATTTATTTATTTAGTGTGTGTGTGTGTGTGTGTGTGTGTGTGTGTGTGCGCGTGTGTTCAAAAATATTCATTTCCTTTTCTCACTCTTTAAAATTTTTATTGGAGCATAGTTGATTTGCAATGTTGTGTTAGTTTCAGGTATACAGCAAAGTGAATCAGTTATACATATACATATATCCACTCTTTTTTAGATTCTTTTCCCATATAGGCCATTACAGAGTATTGAGTAGAGTTCCCTGTGCTATACAGTAGGTCCTTATTAGTTATCTATTTTATATATAGTAGTGTGTATAGGTCAATCCCAGTCTCCCAATTTACCCCTCCCCCCCATACCCCCTGGTAACCATCAGTTTGTTTTCTACATCTGTGACCCTGTTTTGTAGATAACTTCATTTGTACCCTTTTTTTAGATTCCACATATAAGCGATATCATATGATATTTGTCTTTGTCTGACTTAACGTCACTCAGTACGGCAATCTCTAGTTGCATCCGTGTTGCTGCAAATGGCATTATTTCATTCTTTTTTATGCAAACTTGCCTTTAGTTTGATTTCTGAAGTAATACATGCCTGCTGCGTAAGACTCTGGAAATAGAGAAGATAATAAAAGGCAACCATAATCCTCCTGCCCAGAGAATGGCTGTTAATGTTTCATTTTTCTTTCATTCTCTTTTTGAAGTGTGTGTGTATATATGTGTGTGTGTGTGTGTGTGTGTGTATGATTATTTAACATAATCGGAGTCGTATAGTACCTAATATGTTATAACACGTTCTTGTTTTGCTTTCATTTTCCCACTAGCTACTGTTAACACGACTCTTGGTGTGTCTTTACATTTTTTGAAGTTAAACGATTGGTGTTTTATTTATTTAATGAACGCACTTTCTATCATTTTTCATTTAACCCCCATCTCTACTCTCATTTCCTCTCTGTTTTAGGATGGTGATGATGTTGAGTTTTATACTGGTTACATCAGACACTATTTTGGAAACTATATCGGTACATTTCATTCTAAGAATAGTCTACAGGGTTGGTGCTTTTATTAGCCTCATATGATGGATGAGGAACCGAGATTAGGGAAGTTGCCTAGAGTCACACACTTTGGTAAGGGACAGAACTGGATTTGAATCTTGTCATCAGCTCCCTTCAGAGTCCCCTTGTGAGCACTTTCTTTCTGGGTTAGGGACATGCTCTTTAATGGAGAGGGTGGATTGTAATCCAGAACAACAGTATTTTCCAGTTTTTGTGGATAAAGTTGGGTGTTAGCCTTGGCTTGGTCACTTCCATGCTCTGTGGCCTTTGGTAAGTTACTTCACCTCTCTGGGCCCCTATGGGCCTTCTCAGCTCTCAAGTTCTATGGCTTTGTAATGGAAAAAAGCAGAACAGAAGTAGCATTAAAAGACAGATCCAGGGGCTTCCCTGGTGGCGCAGTGGTTGAGAGTCCGCCTGCCGATGCAGGGAACACGGGTTCGTGCCCCGGTCCGGGAAGATCCCACATGCCGTGGAGCGGCTGGGCCCGTGAGCCATGGCCGCTGAGCCTGCGCGTCCGGAGCCTGTGCTTCACAACGGGAAAGGCCACAACAGTGAGAGGCCCACGTACCACAAAAAAAAAAAAAAAAAAAAAAGACAGATCCAGGATGACAGAAACGTTATTCATTCAGTTTTCAGGGCATTTACATTTGGCCCTCATTTCATGTGAGGAAGTTGTTTTCCTTATTATTTTTATTGCTGTTATTTTACTGCTATTTAAATGAACAGGAGAAGTCCCCACAGAGGTCGTGAGGTCTTCTTGGATGCCGAGTTAAAGCAGTCCTCATGATAGGTAAATCCCATGACATACTTCCTTAGAATACTTTGAGGTCTTGGGACTTTTGTGGCTGACCAGCAAGTAGGGAGACTGAAGGCCATGTGCCCCTTTCTGGTGCAGGCGCCCGGCCCCTGGTCATGTTGCTGGGGTCTCTTCCCAGTTGTCCTCTGAGGTGTGTGGCTAGAGGGATGTGCTGGGAGACTTGGATTCTTTAGGGGCAGTGGGTGCTGGTGGGCCAGAGGAGGGGAGCGGGCTGGGTGAGCCAGAGGCAACCACTGTCCTTTTCCAGACATTGGTGGTGAAGCGGTCTACCTGGTACCACAGATCCTTTTCCGGAGTCCTGTCCCCCTACCCTTGCCCAGCAGGAAGAAAAGGAGAACCAGAAGATGCTTGTCTCACAGAACAGGAGTTCACTCCCATGCAGTTTCCCTTCCCCTTTCATACAGACTTAAAAAAACATAAGAAAGAAAGGGGTTTTTGCTCTTGGCTGGGTTCCAGCTGTTGACCGAAGAAGCAGCCAGCACTGAACCACGGCCCCTTCTTTACTCGTGGGTGTTGGTGATCCTCTGGGGCAGGGCCTGGTAATCGTGTCACTGTGCCAGCTCCTCTGGCAGATGGCTTTATTTTTCTAGTGTTATGTTCCCCTGTTTGCCAGGCATCTCTGAGGAAAGGCTGACATTTTCTTCTTTGTCCAGTTCACCTAGAAACAACAAAAACTTACCCAGTAAATTTTTTTCCTGTTGTTGACTTGGAAAATATCTTGCTTCTGCCAAGGGATGGGACAGCTTTTGTTCTCTTCAGTGAGATGATCTGGGGACTTTATTTCAAAGTCTGAGTCTCTAAGATAGCAAATGTGGGTCACAAGGAGTCTGCTTATGTTTGGGCAGTGGGAGTCCGAATTAAATTGAATAGAATGGTAATGAAGCACTAAATGTATATTGAGAACATGCATGAATCAGTCACATTTTCATGCTTCCTGAGGGAACGAGGGTCATAGTGATGATAATGATGATATGTTGATAATAAAAACAATAGCATCAACATTTGTTGAGTACTTCCCCTGCACTGGATAGTGTGGTATGTGTGAGTTTTGTTTTACAGAAACAAGAAACCGAGACTCAGGTTGAATCCCTTGCTCAGGGTCACCTAGTAAGTGAGAGCAGCTTTTAGATACGGCTTATAGTCCCCACCTGTGTTTAACCTCTAGGCACACTGCCTCCAAAATCACATTGTAAGAGAAGCTGGGCATTTATAGTTTCGAATTTTGAGATACCTCAAGAAATTGCTTTTGATAAATAAGTAAAATAGAAGAAAAAGAAAACTTGTTCTTTTTCTCCATTATGTTTCTTTGAACTGAATATAATGTATTTAATGAATGCAGCTAAAAGATCTGCCCTCTGATCCAGGCCTATTGTTTCATGGGTCTCAGGGCCGTACTATTTTTTTTTTTTTTTTTTTTTTTTTTGTACGCGGGCCTCTCACTGTTGTGGCCTCTCCCGTTGCGGAGCACAGGCTCCGGACGCGCAGGCTCAGCGGCCATGGCTCACGGGCCCAGCCGCTGCGTGGCATGCGGGATCTTCCCGGACTGGGGCACGAACCCGTGTCCCCTGCATTGGCAGGCGGACTCTCAACCACTGCGCCACCAGGGAAGCCCGCCCCATACTATTTTTTAAAAAGAGTTTTATTGAGGAATAATTTACATATTGTAAATTTCAGGTTTTAAATTCAGTAATTTTTAGTAAATTTATAGAGCTGTGCAACCATCACCATAATCCATGTTTAGAACATTTCCATTACTACAAAAAGTGGCCTTGTACCTATTTGCAGCCAGTCTCTGCTCTCACTCCTAGGCAAGCACTAATCTGCCTTCTTTCTCTGTAGATTTGCTTTTTCTGGAAATTTCATATAAATGGAATCATTCAATGTGTGGTCTTTTGTGTTTGGCTTTTTTTTCACTTAGCATAATGATTTTGAGATTCACTACTGTTGTAATGTGTACTGATGGTTCATTCCTTTTTATTGCCAAATAGTGTTTCATTATATGGATATACCACATTTTGTTAGTTCATTCGCTTCTGTTGGACATCTGCCTTGTTTCTGCTATGGTCATTTGTGTGCGTGTATTAATATGTACAAATGTTATCATTACTCTTTGATAGATAGCTGAGAGTGAAATTGCTGGGACATATGGTAGATGTATGTTTAACCTTTTAAGAAACTGTTAAACTGTTTTCCAACGTGGCTGAACCATTTTACCCTTACAGTACTGGGCTATGAGGGGGCCTCCAGTTGCTCTACAAATTTGATACTGTCTCTTTGATTGTAGCCATGCTAGTGGGTGTTTGGGGGCATCTCATCGTGGTTTTAATTTGCATCTCCCTAATGACTATTGATGTTGAGCATCTTTTCATGTACTTATTAGATATTCATATATCTTCTTTGGTGAAATATCCATTCAATTTTTTGCCTAGTTTTTACTTGGGTTGTCTTTATGAGAGTTCTTTATATATCCTGAATACAAGTCCCTTTTCAGATGTGATTTTTAAATATTTTCTCGCATCCGTGGCTTATCTTTCCATTTTCTTAATGGTGACTTTTGAAGAACAAAGGTTTTTAAATTTGATGAAGTCCAGTTCATCTATTTATTTATTTTTTTATTTTTTTATTTTTTTGTGGCACGCGGGCCTCTTACTGTTGTGGCCTCTCCCGTTGCGGAGCACAGGCTCCGGACACGCAGGCTCAGCGGCCATGGCTCATGGGCCCAGCCGCTCCACGGCCTGTGGGATCTTCCCAGACCGGGGAACAAACCCATGTCCCCAGCATGGGCAGGCAGACTCTCAACCACTGCGCCACCAGGGAAGCCCTATTTCTTTCTTTTGTAGATTGTGCTTGGGCTGTGCCTTTAACCTGTCTCTTTGGTTTACTCTTAGTTTAGGTGCCCCAGTTTTCACTCTCACAACCTCCCTGGATCCTGCATTTATTCCTGTTTGAGGCCAGAAGGCAAAGCCCAGCCTCCAAGTTCTCTTGCTAATATTCTGTGATGGGCACTCTGCTGGAATTTTGTGTGTAGGCATCTGGCACTCTGGTTACCAAATCTTGAGATGAAGGTAAAATTAGACCTGCCTTGGAAACTTATAGTTGAGAGTCAGAAAGGAGGAAACTACTGCTACATATGGAAGTGTTTTCTTTTTTTAAAGTTAGTGGGTGCTTCTCTGCTTATTGATAACCATCATTTAGAATAAAAATCCCTTCTATTGCTTTGAGGCCTTCAGAGTTTATTCACCTTTATCATCTCATTTAAGTCTTTCTGCAGATAGGAATAGGGTTTAAATACAATAGAAAAGTATTTAACGAAAATAATTAGTTAATATTTGAGACTCAAGTATTATTTAATCATTTTTCCAGGCCTACCAAGAATATTTTTAAATGTTCACCATTTACCACATAAAGATGGGTTGGAGGAGAGTTAATTAACACTGGGTTTTGTCTACTAATTTGATGAATTTCAGCCATAGTGAGAATCACAGAATTGCAGGTTCTTAATTTTGGAAGGGACCTTAAAATTTGGGATACATCCTTTCACCCACCACAGGATCCTTAGATTGCTCTTGCTGGCAGATAACCCTCCTGTTCAGTAGCCTGGCGTGTCCAACGAAAGAGAGCTTATAACTTCTCAAGCCCAGGGGATCAATTCTTGGATGATTTTGAGTACTGGAAAATTATTTCGTATATGGAGCATAACATTCCCCTGTAATTTTCACCCTTTGGCAACACAAAACAACTTAGTGCCACTCTTTATTGGCAATTCTTCAAATAGTTAAGTGGAGCTACCTTAAACAGGAGGCCCAAATACCTCCCGTTCCATCAACTATTTTGTATTTAATTTGGATTCCCGACCTATAGCCATTCTGGTCACTTCTTGCTAGATATGCTTTAGATTGTCCATATCTTTTGTGCCCACATGAAACCTACACATCAGACATGGCCTGGCTGGTAGAGCTTAGCGAGCCTATCAATTTCTTTGATGCAGACAGGGGCTGCCTTGTGGTGGTAGTTATTTAGCACCTGCATTGCACTATTGGCACATGTTAGGCTTGTGGTCAACCAAAACCCCAATTTTTTTTCCTCCTATGGATTTTAGGGAAGTCAGTTTTCCATTAGTCTCTTTTTACATAATTGCTGCTTTAAACATAAATTCAGAACTTTACGGTTAATATTATTATTTAATGTTAACACAAATAACTGGCATCTGTTGGGAATTTACCATGTAGATCTTGTTGGGTTTTCTCCAGTATTCGTCTTTTGGAATTGCTTTGAATCTTGTTTCTTCTCTTTTTTATTTCTTTCCCAAGAAACTTCTGTCTGTCTGTTGAGAGAGAAGTTTGCATACCTAGCTCCCATCCATTGGATGTCCTCTCTACCGAGATATGTTTTGGTTTTGGCAGGTTCCTAATGATGCTAGCTGTGTAGGATGCAGATCCAATGGTATGGATTCAAGCTACCTGGACTTGTGCACACGTGTTCATGCACTCCTCCATGGCCCTTCCGGTCCTGGGGTAACACGGCTCATTGTTACACATTTCTGCTCTTTTGTGGATTGAGTCAGGTTCTCCAGATCGTTGCCCCATATGACTTACATAGCGATGATTATGAAGCACTTAGGTCCATTTAGAAAAATAGTGACAAAGAGGGACTTAAAACAAAATAGAGGAAGAAAAGGATGGGCAGTTTTTTCATTTTAAAGTCTGTGCTTAACCGACTTAGCCCTGAGTTTTGTTTCCCAGTCTGTTCCGTCTTGCTGCCCTCATGATTACTTTCAAGTCATGACTGACCCTTCCATGCTGTGGATTGAGAGGGTTTCTCAACTGCTTCTCATCAGAAAGCGAGATGCTCTTTTAAAAAATGTTGTAATGGGGCTCCCCTGGTGGCGCAGTGGTTGACAGTCCGCCTGCCGATGCAGGGGACACGGGTTCGTGCCCCGGTCCGGGAAGAT
>NW_021703783.1:74934142-75063897 GCF_005190385.1 Monodon monoceros | reverse complement strand
GAGAGGCCCGCGTACCACAAAAAAAAAAAAAAAAAAGAAAAAAAAAGTTGTACTTTATGTTTTCAGATGATATTTTCCTTCCTGAGCAAGGAATGGGGCTGTTTGCTGGAGAACCTGACTTGACTCATAGAAGAGCAGATTCAAAACAGGAGAAGATATTTGCAAATCATGTATCTGACAAGGAAACTGTATCCAGAATATATATGGAACTATTACAACTTCACAGTAAAGTCAACCCATTTTAAAACAGGCAAAAAGGCTTTCAGCAGCTGAGAAGCTGGGGAGATCCCGCTGGACCCGGAGCTCACTGTCCTCCCGGCACTTCGACCCCCCGCACACCGCAACCCGAAGCCCCTCAGTGAAATGGATTGATTTCCCCCCCTACCCCTGGAAAAAAAAACAGGCAAAGGATTTGAATAGGCATTTCTCCAAAGAAGATATACAGATGGCCAATAAACACATGAAAAGATATTCAGCATCACTAGTCCTTAGGGAAGTGCAAATTGAACCATAATGAGAGACCATTTCACACCAACAAGAATGGCTAAAATTAAAAAGACAGACAACAACAAGTATTGATGAGGTTTGGGGAAATTTGAGCCTTCATATACTGCTAGTGGGATCGTAAAATGGTGCAGCCACTTTGGAAAACAGATTGGTATGTCCTCAAAATGCTAAACGTAGAATGACCATATGGCCCAGCATTCCACTCCTAGACCGAAAAGAAATGTAAACATATGTCCACACAAAAATATGCATGGGTTGTCTTCTTATTGTTGAGTTGTGAGAGTTTTTAAAAAATACAGTTCAGATCCAAGTACCTTGTCATATGTATGATTTGCAAATATTTCCTGCCATCTTGTCTTTTTACTCTGTTGATGATGGCTATTTTTACTTTGATGCCCAAAGTTTTAAATTTTGATGAATTCTAACTTGTTTGTTTTTTCTCTTGTCACTTGTGCTTTTGGTTCTGTATGTTTGTGTGTTTTTTAAAATTTATTTATTTTATTTATTTTTTGCTGCGTTGGGTCTTCGTTGTTGCACGCGTGCTTTCTCTAGTTGCAGCGAGCGGGGGCTACTCTTCGTTGAGGTGCGGGGGCTTCTCATTGCAGTGGCTTCTCTTGTTGCCGAGTGCAGGCTCTAGGCACGTGGGCTTCAGGAGTTGTGGCTCGCGGGCTCTGGAGCTCAGGCTCAGTAGTTGTGGCGCACAGGCTTAGTTGCTCCGCGGCACATGGGATCTTCCCGGACCAGGGCTTGAACCCGTGTCCCCTGCATTGGCAGGCGCATTCTTAATCACTGCGCCACCAGGGACGCCCTGGCTCTGCATGTTTTTGAAGTACTAAAAATATTAGCGTATTTTATATTCTGGGCTGATTGGTTGCTGTAATATACAAGAGGAGCTAGCTGTGAGTAATTGAATAATTAATATACCTTGTAGAGAAGAGTAACAAGCTCACAGGACTCTGAGGTTCAGTGTATTGATGGTTTTCCTTGTTTACCTTTGTGTGTGTGTATCACCCCTTCACCCCAGCACTTAGAATGATGTTGTGTGTGTACTAGATACTCAAAAAATACTTGTTGATTAAATCTAGAAAGGAAAATTTGTTTTTGCTAAAGACCTCAACTGTATTTTTTTGGGAGGGTCTTGAAGTTCAAATCTCAGCTCCACTTACTGTGTGGCATTTCCTAAGCCACTTAACCTCCTTGAACCTCAGTTTCCACATCAGTAGGAGAAAGACAGTAATGTGTATTTGGAGGATTGTTGTAAAAATCACATATAAAACCCTTTGCACGTGTAGAGATTCCACAAATAGCAATTACTGTTTATATCAATTATTTGATCTATGTCTCAGTTTCTCCCTTTAGTAGGAGAAAATTCATGAGATCGTGCACTCGATCCTTCCCTGCTTCCTTTGATAAGTAAAAGAGTCTATTTCCCAGACCCTCAAAAGAACCTTCCTTGGTCCCTGACTATCTGTATTTTTGTGGAATTCATGTTGAAGGAACTTTGAGTATATCAGCTAGTTGCACTATCTAATAAGGTAACCATAGGCCACACGTAGTTATCTAAGTTAAAATTAACTAAAGTTGAAATTTCAGTTCCTCAGTTGTACGAGCCACATTTCAAGGGCTGAGTAGCCATATGTGGCTACTGGCTACCATACTGAACAGTGCTTATACAGAACATTTTTTCATTGCAGAAAGTTCTATTGGACAGCGCTGGAGCAAAATGGTGGGCAATTTTATGTGACTTTCTGTTCAACTGCAGAGCCTGTGAGATAAGGCTTTTCTATAGACTCATCCAAGTAGCCCCTTCCCCACACCTGTCCTACCCCACTTAGGAGATTCTCAGGCTCAAGGACCTTGAATGCTTTAGAATCTGGGAAACAAAGAGTTACGTAACCGAGGATGGTTTTATTCTTTGTTATTTCAGAAATTTCACATTCGTCTCTGTTGATGCTGTGCCTTTTTAGTAAGTTTGGTCATTAGGGAGGCCAGTAGGGGGCCCTTTTGGACAGTTAGGGTTGGGTGAATATCATAGTGACCTGAGGAGGAGGGAAGATGCTTCCCCACATCCCTAATTTTCTGTGAGGTGTTGGATGCTAGGAAGAAACTATATTGCAAACAGATATTCAGGATTCTGGAAATTTTTTAAAATAAATTTATTTATTTTTGGCTGTGTTGGGTCTTCGTTACGGTGCACGGGCTTTCTCTGGTTGCCACGAGCGGGGGCTACTCTTCGTCGTGGTGCGCGGGCTTCTCATTGTCGTGGCTTCTCTTGTTGCAGAGCACAGGCTCTAGGCGCGCGGGCTTCAATAGTTGTGGCTCACAGGCTCTAGAGTGCAGGCTTAGTAGTTATGGCGCACAGGCTTAGTTGCTCCGCGGCACGGGGGATCCTCCTGGACCAGGGCTCGAACCCGTGTCCCCTGCATTGGCAGGCAGATTCTTAACCACTGCACCACCAGGGAAGCCAAAATTTTTTCCAGTTATAGAATTAAGATAATGTTCTAGAGATTGGAGTCTTTGGAGATAGTTTGACAAGGAAGCCCTGAGCATTCCTCTCTGCTTGGGACTGATTTAAGCTGACCTCAGTGAATTTCTTCCTAAAGACTTTGGATATGTTCTGGTTAGATTGTAACGCACCTGCATTCTTCTCCTGGACTTAAAAAATAGGAGGAGAATTAAATTCTTTTTGTTGACAGGACTGCTCTTACATTATCTTCTTTCTCAGAATCTTCTGAAATCATGCTTTCTGTGAGCCATTCCTAGAATTTATAGGCCCTTTCCTGGATGTGGGACACACCTCAGATGTATCCTGAGGATAGTTTCTTTTTGACTTGATCCAAGGCATGAAAACATGCATTGAATGAGGGGCCATGGGAATGCATAGGGTTAACATTCTTTCCCATCTGCTTTTAGATAAGTGTTGACTTTGCCAGGCCAAGCAAATGAGCCTGCAGTCATTCCTAAGTGGGAAGAAGTGGTTAATTTTAGACTGTTTCAGTATTCCCAAAAGTGAAATTCTTGTACGTATATTTTGGGAAAAAGCATGTGTGTGGTTGGTTTCTTGTTGACTGAAAGAAAAACGCATAATGTAAATCTATGAATTAAGTTTTATTTGAGGTCCTTACTGAGGACTGTAGCCTGGGAGACAGCCTTTCAGGTAGCTCTGAAGAACAGCTCCAAAGAGGTAAGTGGGGAGTCAGAATATACATGAAATTTTTGCTGGAAAAAAACCCATGTAGTTCAACATAAAAATATTACTGCTAATCACAAAGAACAGCATCTCAATTTAAGTGCTTTTCTATTTATGACATAATTCGGGAATCTGGGGTCATTGAAATTTCTCCTTAGATATGTATCTTAAGATCTAGGGGCCAGTAAGTGCTTGGGATACGCTTCCTGTTTTTCTCCATCCTGAATTCCCCTCAGGCACATTGTCAGTGGGCAACTGCAGTGGCTAACGGATTGATCCTCATAGAACTGGTATGGCAGGCAACATTTAGTTCTTTACATTCTCAACCAGTGGACGAAGCACAACTAAACAGGGTTCTTTCTTGGAAGGAGCTCAGGACCTTTTGATATGTTGGTGGGCACTGTGGCTTTGAGGAAGAGAATGTAGTACGTATTTCCCAAACTTGACCTTGGGACCCTTGTATGGCCCAGCACCTTGGGGACCAGCAGCCCTTTGGGAATTTCTGGCTGAAGGATGGTGTTTGGAGAAACAGGGAAACGCCCACTGTGGGAGAGTGCAAATGGAGCAATTTTGTAAATACTTCTGCTTTCTGTTTCTCAGTTGTGTCGCAGTTTTTGTTTCTCAGAGATAATTTTTAACCCAAACTGTAGTCATTTGAAGTCTCATACACTCACAGGCCCTTATCAGATGAAAGTGCCCACACCTGCCGAATCAGGACCATTGTCTGGCCTATAGAGAAGGTAAAAATTACTCTCTGAATTGTTTTTTAAAAGGAACCTTTTAGTGAGGCTGCTAACTCACTTCTTTTGGGCACACATTTAGGGTCTGCTAAATATCTATTTCTGCTTCAAGGTACAATCACTTTCTAAGAAACAAATAATTTATAGGCAAATTTTACATGATGAGAATCCATTAATGACTTTTAGGAGATACCTAAAGCTTTGAGGGCAAATTTTGTTGTCAAGGGGATAGATTATATGTGCATCTTGCTTCTATTAATACTTTTCTGGGCAGATTAACTAAATGAACTTCTATTTAACTTGGGTAATAGTCTTAGCCAAGACAGTGCCTGATGATAATGACAACAATAATAGTAGCTAACATTTCTTAAGTGGTCACTGTCTGCCAGGCACTGTCCTAAGTATAATACTATACATGTGTTAACTCATTTAATACTCACAAGAATTCAGTGAGGTAGCTGTTATTTTTGGCACTTTATAAATTGGAAAGTATAGGCATTCTATAATAGTGAAGGCCAGAATTAATCATTGGTTCTGTGTTCATACCAATGAATAACAAAGCATATTTTACAGTACATTTTTTAAAAATTTGGAGCGGGCTTCCCTGGTGGCGCAGTGGTTGAGAATCTGCCTGCCAATGCAGGGGACATGGGTTCGAGCCCTGGTCTGGGAAGATCCCACATGTCGCGGAGAGACTAGGCCCGTGAGCCACAGCTACTGAGCCTGCGCGTCTGGAGCCTGTGCTCCGCAACAAGAGAGGCCACAACAGTGAGAGGCCCGTGCACCGCGATGAAGAGTGGTCCCCGCTCGCCGCAACTAGAGAAAGCCCTCGCACAGAAATGAAGACCCAACACAGCCAAAAATAAATAAATAAAATAATAAAATAAATAAATTTATGAAAAAGAAAACAATTTGGAGCAAGTACTAATTTTCATAAAATTCTATGTACTATGTAGTACACAACTGATTTTGCAATTAATTTTTTCTTCTTAAGGTATCTATCTTACATCTTATAACTTCTACTTTGGAATTTTTAGATGTCAGTAGATGCTGTAAAAATAGAATTTACTTATGTATTTATTCAACAGCTGGTTTCTGTGTTTGATGCTAGGAACACAAAGATGATTGAGGCACAGTCCCTGTCCTCATAGAGATGTCATCAAAGGGGGAAGAGGAATAATCACCCAAAGCTATCATTTCTGAAGCCATGACAGGGAAAGTGATTTCTTGCATTTTATTTTAAAAAGTCAAAGAGAAAAAGTCTCTAGGCTGCAGTGGGACAGGAAGCTGGGTAGAAACCACAGGTCTTAGTTTTTATTTTTCTAGCTTTATTGAGATATTATTGACATATAACATATGTAAGTTTAAGGTGTACAATGTGATGATTTGCTATGTATATATGTTATACATATAGTGAAACGATTGCCAAAATAAGGTTAGTTAACACCTCCATCCCCTCTCATAATTACCCTTTTTTATGTGTGGTGATAACATTTAAGATTGACCCTCTTAACAACTTTCAGGTATGTAATACAGTACTGTTAATTATAGTCACCATGCTTTATCTTAGTTCCCCATCTTACAGCTAGAAATTTGTATCCTTTGACCAGCATCTCCCCAGTTTCCCAATCTCTCAGCCTCTGGCAGCCACCATTTTACTCTATTTCTACGAGTTTGGCTTTTTAAGATTCCACCTACAAATGAGAACATGCGGTATTTGTCTTTCCCTGTCTGACTTATTTCACTTAGTGTAATGTCCTCGAGGTCCATCAAATGACTCTTGAGGTGTTCTGCAGCCCTGGCATGATTCCACCCAGAGCTGCCAGCCTCCGGTTGAAGCATGTTGCTGCTCCTGAATGCAGGCTTCTGGCCGCTGGAGAGACGGGTCATCAGGAAGAGCAAACCATGTGCTGTGAAAGAATGCCAGAGGCCCCTCGATGACCTCCTGCAGCATGCTGTCCGGGGCAGGGGCAGGGGTACTTTTTGTAATACAGATGGAGAGACAAAAGCTGAGGCTGCAGCAGGGAGTTCTCTTGTGACAAGCAGTGAGCAAGGCTGGCAATACACTTGCCCCTGATGGGCTTCCTTTGACACAGGGTTTGGGGTATTCTGCATGGGAAACACCGGGCCAGGGCCCTGTTACCCATGTTAGGCCCTGGCCTCAAAGCCCATGCTTCCTTGGTTGAATCAGCCTTTAAAGGAAAACAAGTGGAAGGGGAAGGGGTATGGAGGCAGCGTCTCCCTGGGAAATTCTGCACAAAGAGCCATTTTATTTGTTTGTTTGTTTTTGTTTTTGTTTTTGCGGTACGCAGGCCTCTCACTGTTGTGGCCTCTCCCGTTGCGGAGCACAGGCTCCGGACGCGCAGGCTCAGCGGCCATGGCTCACGGGCCCAGCCGCTCCGCGGCATGTGGGATCTTCCCGGACCGGGGCACGAACCCGTGTCCCCTGCATCGGCAGGCGGACTCTCGACCACTGCACCACCAGGGAAGCCCCAAAGAGCCATTTTAAGTTGGTAGGTAGGGCTCCGAGCTCTTGGAAGAGCCAAATCTTGAAGCCAACCCAGGCCCTTACTGTAGCCTGAAACATGCCTCTCCCACCCCACAAATCCACCTTTCTGCTTTGTGTGCTGTGATAATTAATTATGCATTCATCTGTTGGGTTGTACTTTTCAAAGATAGGATACTCCTTAGATAAAATGAACCACTGAAAGGAATGTTGGGAGGTTCTTGTTTTTCAGTGTGTGTTGAGTGCCTCATATATGCCAGGCATTCTAAGTACTTTTCATGTCCTTAACTCATTTAAGTAGCACCACAGCCCTGTAGGTGTGTGTTACTATCCCCACTTAACAGACGGGGAAACTGAATCTCAGAGAGGTTGAATGACTTGTCCAAACCAAGACTCATATCGGGAAGTCTGGTTTTGGAAGGCAGTGGTTTTGTTTCTGCCTCAGACAGGAATCTAGTTAAATCATTCTGAGAAGACGGAGATCATTTTTTTAAAAAGTCATCTAGGTACACAGCTCTAATTAAACGAAGAAACAAAAAGCTCATCTTTACTAGCGTGGCTCTTATGTGATTATTTGTCTTTGGATATGACCCAGAGACTTGAGTCATTTTTGGCTCCTAGGTCTCTGGCCTGGGTGACTGGGTGATGGTGGTGAGGAGTGACCAGGGACTTAAGGAATTAACTTGCATGGTTTTTACCTCTAGGTCAGGAGTCTGACATGAATACAATGTGATATAATATAGTTCCAAATCAGAGGGGCCTGGAATGACTCAAGATAAGAATAGTAACCCCGTTCCTGCCTCTGCCCAACCCCCGAGCTTCAGTGACCCACCACCTTCTCCATCTGTGATTACCTATCAGAATGTAAACTTAGGTTTTTGTCTGTAATGTTTATTCCTGTTTCCCCAGTACTTGGCACATTAAAGGTACTCAGTATTTGTTGAACAGATGACTAAATGAATGAATAAATCTCATATGGCTAACCATTTTAACTTTCTCGGTAGCAACATGGGAGCTTATATCCTGTTATATTCCTGTGGCAACAGCAATGATGGAAAGACACAGACACACTAATTCTGGTTTAGAAGAAAGCTTTAGGAACTAACTGCATTATTACTCTGTCGACTGAAATAAAAATGCACAGTGTGAAAGCTGTGAGTTTCAGTTTTATTTGGGGACTTTCTGAGAACTATAGCCTGGGAGACAACCTCTCAGATAGCTCTCAGGAAGCACTGCGAAGAGGTGGGGAGGTTAGTATGTGATTTTGGCGAAGGGGGTACATGCAACCAAGCACACATCCTGGTAGGAGCTTGCCGATAATCAGGAGGAACAGACATCTTAGTTTATGGTTTTAGTGCTTTTCCAAGTATGGGAAGATGAAAGAATCCAGGTTTATAAAAAGTTTCTCCTGAAAATATCTATTTGAAGGAGTGTTCTGCCAGTTTTCCCAGAGCACAGAGCGCCTCTTTCCTGATCTCCTCCCTGAACTCCTTTCAGGCTGTGTTAAAGGTCAGCTGCTGCAGTGACCTAATCCTTGTAGAGCTGGGTGGCATTCTTTAGTTGGCAACTCTGATGGAAGACTTTTAAAAAAAAAGAAATACCAAAATATTGATTAGGTTTTACACTTGTTCTAAATCTTAGATAAGAATTATCTGCATCTGATAGGAAATGGATTGATTTGACCGTGGAATAAGGTAAAGAATATTAAATTTTATTTTTTGCTACAGCTGTAGACCTTGCTAGAACCTCAGTTATGCCTCTCAGGGCTTTTTTAGATGATTGTATGATTATAAGAAGAGCTAATATTTATTAGACTTTACCTGTGTTCCAGGGTTGGTTCTAAGTGCTTTACATGTATTCACATCTATTCCTCACAACAGCCTCATGAAGTAGGTACTATTATTATTCCCATTTTACAGATAAAGAAACTGAGGTATTGAAAGATTGCTCAAAATTACACAGGCAGTAAATGATAGATCCAAATTAAAACCTGGGTAGGTTAGCCCAAATCTGTTTCTTTATTCTTGTACTCTAGTGTCTTTGATATTCAGAGTACTTTGAAAAATCTTGTTAAGCAAAGGAGAGCCTATTTCTTTGAGGAAAAAGAAAAAAAATCTTTTCTGCCACTCTTCTCCTTTCATATTATTCGCTCTGTCTGAAATGCACCCCTCTATAGTCTGGCTCTTCTAGAAAATATCTAAATATCTAGAAAATATTAAAAAAATTTTTCAGGGACTTCCCTGGTGGTCCAGTGGGTAAGACTCTGCGCTCACAACGCAGGGGGCCCAGGTTCAATCCCTGGTCAGGGAACTACAATAGATTCCCACATGCCACAGCTAAGAGTTCACATGCCGCGACTAAAGATCCCACATGCTGCAATGAAGATCCCACATGCTGCAGTGAAGATCCCGCGTGCCGCAACTAAGACCTGGCACAACCAAATAAATAAATAAATATTTTAAAAGATTTTTTTTCAACTCAATCAGGATAAAGCTGGTGTGATTTGAGGTGATTTCAACCTTTTTTCTTATTTGATTTAATAATTTTTCCACAGTGACACCATATTTCTTATAGACTTTATTTTAAAATTAGCATTTGAAATTGAAAGAAAATTTATAAGCAGCCGCATAGCACAGGGAGATCAGCTCAGTGCTTTGTGACCACCTAGAGAGGTGGGATAGGGAGAGTGGGAGGGAGATGCAAGAGGGAGGAGATATGGGGATATATGTATATGTATAGCTGATTCACTTTGTTTTAAAGCAGAAACTAACACGCCATTGTAAAGCAATTATACTCCAATAAAGATGTTAAAAAATGCTAAAAAAAAAAAAGAAAGAAAACTTACAATAATCTAGTTTGACTAATACCAACCTAGTTTCAGTAGTATACACTTTGCTCCTCTACATCTCTGTTCCTCCCCCTTTACGTTGTTATTGTCACAGATACCCCTTTATACGTTGTGTGGCCAATAACATAGATTTATCTTGTGTACTTGCCTTATAAGTAATATAGGAAAAAAGAGGAGTTATAAATCAAAAGTACAATAATGCTGGTTTTTATATTTACCTGTGTGGTTACCTTTACCAGTGTTCTTTATTTCTTCTTATGGCTTGGAGTTTCTTTTCATTTTAGGCTTTTATCATTTCTCAGGGAAGCTCTTGCTGGTAATGAACTCTCTCTTTTTTTTTTTTTTGCGGTACGCGGGCCTCTCACTGTTGTGGCCTCTCCCGTTGCGGAGCGCAGGCTCAACGGCCGTGGCTCACAGGCCTAGCTGCTCCGTGGCATGTGGGATCTTCCCGGACCGGGGCACAAACCCATGCCCCCTGCATCAGCAGGCGGACTCTCAACCACTGTGCCACCAGGGAAGCCCAGGTAATGAACTCTTTTATCTTTCATTTATATAGACATAATTTCTCTTTCATTCTTGGAGGATAGTTTTGTCAGACGTAGAATTCTTGGTTGACTGTTTTTTCTTTCAGGACTTTAAATATTATTCCACTGTTTTCTGGCCTCCATGATTTCTGATGACAAATCAGCTGTTAATTTATTGACACTGCCTTGTACATGAAGAGTCACTTCTCTATGCTCTTAAATTTTTCTCTATTTCTTTGGGTTTTGACATTTTGCCTATAATGTGTTTCCATGTGGATCTCTTTGACTTTATCTTTCTTGGAGTTTGTTGTGCTTCTTGCATGTATATATTCAGACTTAGGAAACGTTTTGGCTGTTATTTCTTTAGATACACTTTCTGCTCCTTTCTCTTCTTCTGGGATTTCCACAGTGCATATGTTGGTTTGCCTGATGGTGTCCCATAGCTTCTGTAGGCTCTGTTCACTTTTCTTCCCTCTTCCTGCTGCTCAGATTTGATCATTTCAATTTTTCCAGTCTTCAAGTTTGCTGATTCTTTTTTCTGCTTGTTCAAATCTGCTGTTGAATCCCTCTAGTGAATTTTTCATCTCAGTCATTATACTTTTAACCTCCAGAATTGACTTCCTTTTTATAATTTTTATCTTTTTGTTGATATTCTCATTTTGTTCATACCACATTTTTCTTATTTCTTTTAATGATTTGTTCATAGTTTCTTTTAGTTCATTGAATAGATTTTAAAAAATATATAGTAGTATAACGTGGAAACTCTGGAAATCTCATTCTCCCGCTCCTCAGGGATTGCTGATTTTTTCGTTGGTGTTGTTGAGGGCTGATGCTGTCCATTTGTGACTTTTCCACACTATTTTTTTGCAAATATGCATTTCTTGTTGTGTCTGCTCGCTGAATTATCTTGGAGGTCAGTCAGTGGCCTGACAAAGTTATCTTTAAATGTGTAGCTCCAAAAAGGAGGGATTGGGACTTCCTTGGTGGTCCAGTGGTTAAGACTCTGCGCTTCCACCGCAGGGGGCATGGGTTTGATCCCCAGTCAGGGAAGTTCCACATGCCACGTGGTGTAGCCAAAAAAAAAAAGACAAAAAAAAAAAAACGAGGGATTTTTTTTGTGTGTATGTGTCTCTTAAAATTTTCCAGTGGATGCCACCAGTAGAAGCTGCTGCCGCTGAGAGGGCTACAACCAAGGCAAGCATCTGTGTCAGTCCCTCAAGCACCACCAGGCCAACCAGAATGCATAACCCCAAATTTTAGAGGATGAGGTCCCCACTGCCCATCCTGGCACCAGCCTGCCATTCTAGGAATGTGAACTGCTCTCCCCACAGCTGTGACGGGCCTGAGGAATGGCTGGTAGCCGGTTTACCCACAGTGCTCACTTATGAAAGATCAGCAGCCTCTCTCTTCGTCAGGCACTCCCTGGGTTGTTGTAAGTGTCCAGTTAGGTTCCAGGCTTCCCACATAGTTGATTCTGATCACTTCTTCCACCTCAGTGTTGCTTGGGTGGAGGGAAGACCCCTAGAGCTTCCTGCTGTGCCATTTTGTATGACATCACTCCTGAAAGCCTTGTTTTAAATGGGGAAAACTTGGTCTTTGTAGCAGAAGGGGCATCTACAAGGAGAAGCGGCAGACAGATGCTCCCTTTCTTCTGTATCTGTTGGGTACCCAGTGGGGTCCCTGCCCTCAAGGAGCTCACTGGAGGGGACAAAGGGCAGGTAGAATGGAAAACTTACAATTCCACAGAAATGCTAAAAGTGCTGCAGTAGCAAGAGGGAAGAGATATGGGGATATATGTATATGTATAGCTGATTCATTTTGTTATAAAGCAGAAACTAACACAGCATTTTAAAGCAATTATACTCCAATAAAGATGTTAAAAAAAATAAAAGTGCTGCAGTAGAACAAAGGCCAAAATGCCCAGAGGACAGAGGAGGGAGGGCTTAGGGCTGTGGTAAAAATAAGGGAAAGCTTATGTTTCCAGACATACCACAGCATTTTGTTAGCTGGAGGTCCAGACAAAGGGTAGTAAGTGCAGGCCCCCCGCTCTCAGCTTCCTTTATTGCATGTCTTCTTGCTGCCCTCTGCTTCCTCACATCCTGTTCACGCCTGGACCTCACTCCTGTCACACTGTCTCCCTCACTGTCATTGAAACTGTTCTTTTCTGCTTCAGTGTCAGCATCTCAGAAGCCTTCCCTCACCAGCCTATTGAAAATGGCACATCTTCCTCTGTCCTCTTCCTTTGCTTTATTTTCCTTCATAGCTGGGGCGGCACTCTGTGGCGTTATATTTATGAATGGGCAAGTGATACTCATTCATTCAACTGATGCTGATTGAATACTACCACGTGCCAGGCACTGCTCTAGGCTTGGGAGACAAGTGGACAAGACAAAGTCCCTGATTTCATGGGGTCTGCGTTCTAGTGTGGAGAGGCAGATGGAAACCAAATAAACAAGTAGGGTCATTTCTGGTAGTGGTAAGTGTACAAGGAAAATAAAGTAAGGCATTGAGATAGAGTGACGGTTGGCTGGGGGAGAACCACTTTCAAATGGGTGGTCAGGGAAGGCCTCTCTGTGAAGGTGATACTTGGACTGAGACTTCAATAATGAGAAAAAACCAGCTCTTATGGGTTGAATTGTGCACCCTAAAAAAATCATATGTTGAAGTTCTACCCCCCAGTACCTCTGAATGTGACTTTATTTGGGAATAAGGTCATTGCAGCTCTAACTAGTTGAGGTGAGATCATAATGGAGTAGAGTGGACCTCTACTCCAATGTGACTGGTATTCTCATAAAAAGCGGAAATTTGAACACAGACAATACACAGGGAGAAGGCCGTTTGAAGGTGAAGGCAGAGATCTACAAGCCAAGGCATACCTGAGATTGCCAGCAAATTACCAGAAGCTAGGAGGGAAGGATGAGCAGATTCTCCTCTGTCAGACTTCAGAAAGAACCAACCTTGCTGACATCTTGATCTTGAACTTCTAGCCTTCAGAACTATGAGACAATACATTTCTGTTGTTTAAATCACCCAGTTTGTGACACTTTGTTACAACAGCCCTAGGAAACTAATGTACCAGCCTTGGAAAGTTATGGGTCTGGGAATATAGTGTTTCCAGCAGAGGAAACAGCAAGTGCAAAGGCCCTGAGGTAGGGACTATATTAACCAGCTTGCTCACTGTATTGTAAGTATTTGTTTCCTTATGTGCCCTGCTTCCTTAGACTGTGAATTCCTTTAGGACAAAGGCAGTGTCTTATTTGTCATTATTCCCCTGTGACTAGCACAGTACCTGATACAGGATGGGTGCTCAGAAGATGCATGTCTAATCTATGAACATATATGTTCCTTTAGCTGTAAATCTACCTTATTGTTTAGGATGTAGCTTATATTTCTTCAGTTCATCCTGATGATGTTAAATGCCTAGTTAAATTTATTCCTTGGGATTCTTCTGCTGCAAGTTATAGGGACTAATAGCTTAAATAACAAGGTAGAAATTAATTTACTCATGTATACAGGACTTAGAAAAGCAGGAATTAGCACATGCTTCAGGTACAGGTAGATCCAGGGACTCATACTTCCTATTCCATACCTCTTTCTATCTATTCATCTCTCATTTTGGCCCCTGTCCAAGGTTGGCCTCTCTGCTCTAAGCACTTTTTTATGTCTCTGTGTAGTGAGGTACAAGGGCCCTCACCACTTTGAAGTCATAACCTTGCAGCTCTCAGTCCAAGGGAGGATAAGGACAGTTTCTTCCTAGCTTCAGTAGAATAAATCTCAGAGGTAGACTCTGCCTGGTTATTTTGGGTCACATGTGCCCACTTTTGTGGCTGAGGGTAAGGTAGGGGGCAGATTCAACCCGTCCAGAGTCACATAGAGTTGGGGGAGAGGAGCAATTCCCCAAAGAATAACAACACACACCCATCTCTCTGAAATCAGGGAACGTGCATAGTGGTTGTGAGCACAGGCTCTGGAACTGCACTGCCTGGGTTCAAACCCTGGCTCTGACACTTGCCAGCTGTTGGACCTTGGGCACGTTACTCTTTGTGCCTCAGTTTCCCCAGCTGTAAAGGGGAATAATGATGGTGCCCACACAGAAGGTGTTGTGAGGATGAAGTGGGCAATCCACATAAAGCCCTTGGAACAACGTCTGGCACGCGGTAAGTGCAATCTATGTAAATGTTACTTCTTGTTGTTATAAAGTACTGCATTGGTAAGCGTAGAATAATTAGCTTTCTCCTGATTTATCTGTCCAGTAACCCTATTTAAGAAGGGAATAAAGCTGACGCTGTCCTGAATGCTGAAGTCATCCTTTCAGATTCACCCTTTTTTCTAGATAGTGTCTTTTTCTTATCCTTCCTCTTTTCTTCCAGTTGGCTATCTCCCTCTGTGTTATTTTAGATCTGAACAGCTGGTTCATTTACCTATCAGCCAGTTCTTAACCCCTCAAGAATTTTGCCTTTAAAACTGACATTCACATATCTTGTTAGAACATTTAAGGTGGTCTGATTTGTTAGTCTTTACTAGAAAATGGATACATTGTCATTAGGCACAAACTGAAGAAGGGAATATTTTACTGCAGCAGGTAGGACTTGAGTTTGGGATATACAAGCCCTTCAAATTTTGAGACCCAAAGCCTTCAGATAAAGTCTCATAATAATAGTAATAATAATAGTTAATATATATTGAGTGCTTCCTCTTTGCCAAGCACTGCGCTAAGTGTTTTATGTGGATTATCTCATTGATCCTTACAGAAATCTTACTAGGTGGCTAACTTATCCTTTCACAGATGAGCAAACCAAGGATCCGGGAAGTTAAATAAGTTGGCAGAATCCTTCTAGATAGTAAAGCAGTGGACCTGTGACTTAGACCCTTAGGCTCTTTCATGCTAGTGTCTGAGCTTTGACTTTTTTACTTGGTGACATCATTTGCCATTACAGAATCATGGTGGGTGAAAGACAGATTTCAAATTTGAAAAACCAAAAAAGAAAGAAAGAAAGAAAAATCAGACAGTACAACCTGCCAAAGATAAAAAAATAACATAGGCTGTTGATACGTAAAGACAGTTTCAAGATTACCGTAGGAATCCTGGCATGATTAGTTCCCCAACTTACAAAATATATATATGTTAAAAATTAATTTACGTATAATTGAAACAATGTGCTAATCCTAATTCAGATACTTTTTAAAAGTTATTTTAAAGATTTCATATTTCCTCTTCGTTTTTCAGGACTGTGAAGTTTAAATGAGACACCACAATATATGCTTCTCCTTAAATACTAAAATGACCCAGGTTTTTAGACGAGAGGAAAAGAAACTAGTGTCTGAGACAGTATTTCATCATTTTCTTCCCTCTCACAGAGAAATGGCTACTGTGTGTGCTCCGGTGTACCCAAATGTAGGGGGAAGAAAAAAACTTGTTTCCTCCACCCTCCTATGTTTTCCAGCTGGGCCCTGTAAATTAGACCGACAAAAGACAGATTAATAAGAGAAAAGCAAACACAAGTTTATTAACATGTGCATCATGCATACATGGGAGCACTCAGAGATGAGTAACTGAAGGGATTATATAGCATTTTAACAGGAGAGCAGTAAATTTTCTAGAGAAGTGACAAGACAAAGGAAAAGGACCTTGTGCTTCTAGGGCTGGCAACTTGTGGGAAGGTAAACGTATAAGGAAACTAACGGCAGATAAGGGCTAGTTTTAGCAAGGATAGTTATATAGAGTTCTCCGGTGCCATCTTGGACTGATAAGGGTCTAGAGTGATTAACTTCTGTCCTTCCTGGTAGGGAGGAGGGGGTGGGGACACCTTTACAAGTTTATGTCTTGCTCTTAGGCAAATAGGGGGAAGGCAGAGGATTTTTCTTGAATCTGCTTCTTCTCATTTGTCTTCAGCTCAAAATAATCCTGATGTTAAAGTAGCTCATTTTGGGGCGGCCTGTTCTGCTACTCTTCACAAACTATGCATGGCGCATTAAAGATTAAATCATTTTTTTCCACAAAGAATGCCCACTATGTTCTAGGCAGTGTTCTAGGTGTTGGAGATATGTCAATAAATAACACAATAAACCTTCCTCCCTCCCTGGAGCTTACATTCTGGTTGGGGAATATAGGCAGTAAAGAAATACATGAATAAAATATAAAATACATCAGATGGTGACGTTTTTTGGTTTTGTTTTTTAAAAATATTTATTTATTTATTTTTGGCTGCATTGGGTCTTCGTTGCTGTGCGCGGGCTTTCTCTAGTTGCGGCGAGCGGGGGCTGCTCTTCGTTACGGTGCGCAGGCTTCTCATTGCGGTGGCTTCTCCCGCTGCAGAGCACGGGCTCTAAGGTGTGCGGGCTTCAGTAGTTGTGGCGGGCAGACTTAGTTGCTCTGCAGCATGTGGGATCTTCCCGGACTAGGGCTCAAACCTGTGTCTCCTGCATTGGCAGGCGGATTCTTAACCACTGTGCCACCAGGGAAGCCCAGATGGTGAAGTTTTATGGAGAGAAATAAAGCAGGGTAGAGGGGAAGAGAGTACTTTGAGGAGCAGGTTGCAATTTAGAATGCTCAGGGTAAGTGATATTTGAGCAAATATGTAAGAAAGGTAAGGGAAAAAAAAAAAAAAAAAAAAGAAAGGTAAGGGAGTGAGCCTGTGGGTACCCAGGGAAATGCTCCAAGTAGAGGGAATAGTAAGTGCCTAAACTGGGCTGGCTAGAGTGGCCGGGAGTCGGGAAGACTAACTGGAGACGAAGGCAGAGAGATCATTGGAAATGAGTGATGATAAGAACCTGGAAGGACTCGTAAGTATTGTAAGGACTTTGCCTTTAACCCTCAGTAAAGTGGGAGTCAGAGAGACCCTGGCCTGAGCACCGAGAAGGGTGTAGTGCCCATTTACTGCAGTGGGTCTTTGCTAAGGGCAGAGTTAGGTGGGAAATAAGAGCTCATCTGGGGGGCATGAAATGCCCATTAGACATCCTAGCAGAGATGTTAAGTAGGCAGCTGAATGTAAAAGTCTGGAGTTCCAGGATAGAGATACACTTTTGGGAGTCAGCAGCATGCAGATTGCATTTAAATCCATGAAACCGGATGAGAGCACCCAGAGAATTAGTGTAGACAGAGAGGTCTGGGACTAAACCCTGAGGCACTGCATGAGTTGGGGAGGCGAGGATGAAGCAGCAAAGCAGACTTGGAGGGAGACTCACAATGAGGTAGAGGAAAATCTAGAAGAGAGGAGTATCTTGGAAGTCAAGTGAAGAAAAGGTTTCAAAGAGGAGAGTGTGTTGACTCTGTCAAATGCCGCTGATCGCTCAGTCAGTCAGGATGACCAGAAATGGACCTCTGGCTTTAGTAATGGCCGCTGGGGGTCATGAGTGCAGCCGCATTGGAAGCTGACTGCTGGTTAATGCCATCCGTCAGGACTTTTCTCTGCAAAGTGGACTCAATTGTACACTCTGCAGCTTAGATTTGACTTTTTTCTACTTTACCGAAAATGATTTCTCTACACCCGTGCTCAAAGATGTGCAGTTTTAGAACTGAAGGATATTCTAGTCCAGCCGCCTCGTCTCATGTCTGTGGAGAGCAAGACTTGGACAGGTTAAGTGATGCTAGCAGGTTTGCTCATGGTAGAACCAGGACAAACCTGGGCTTCAAAGCACCAGGCCTGTTGTTTTGTCTGCCGCACCTGGCCTGCTCTGCCAAAGGTGCTGAAAGTCATAGAAGGTCAAATCTAGTGCATGGAGAGAGTGGCTCCTTCCTTGACCCCCAAATTCTTACCTTTTTCTCTCTGATAAGCCAGGTGAGCATAGTGCTTCAGGACACCCGGGAGTTCTTCAAAAACTGAAGAATCCCAGTTCTTCCACTCACTAGCTGTGTGACTTTGGGGCAAGTTAATTCTCAGTGAGTCTCAGTTTCTTCATCTGCAAAATGTGGATAGTAATAACAGCCTATTGAGTTGTGAGAATTAAAATGTTGCTTGCCTATAAAGTGCTTTGCACAGTGCCTGCCAGGACCTAATGCATCTTCCATACACGGTGGTTCTTAAGATTATTAGGATATGGGAATTTTAGTTTCCAGGGCATTGCTCTTGTTAAAACCATCTCTAAAAAGATATTTAATTGATGGCATTGCCTGGGGTTTATTTATGAAACAGATTGAGTAGAGTTATACCCACAAATGTGTTTGAATTTTCTTAAAGAAGTTGCCAGATGTCTTTTTTTTCCCCCCCATACTTGCTGCTACTGGGGGAAAAACTCCAACAAAACAACTTAAAACAACGTACTGCGCACTCAGAGCAAATACATAATTTGTTCCCCTTTCATCAGCACTGAAAAAGTAGAACTCTCCGTGTCCAGTTCCCCAGCTCGCCACCACTCATGCAGGAAGGTAGCAGCGAGCGGAGGCAGCTGGATGGGCCAGGGTTACCGAAGGGCTTTCCACCCAGGGGCTTAGTGTTGATAGGCCTTCAAGATGCTTAAGGGTTACTCTCACTATGTCGAACATCTTTGTGGTGTGCTGTTAGGAATAATGCAGATGTTTTCAAATGGATCTGCACCAACTAACTCTTCAAACTATACTCGAAAGATTAATCGACAGAGCCAATTAAGTGGCATCGTGAGGTTATAGATTTGCCTTCCTCAAATCAGCATCTGTGTAAAAAATTATTGACGAGCCTAAACCTTTAGCAATAGCAGCAAAGCATTTCTTAATTCCAAACCTTCCTTCCCGTCTTTCTTTTTTGTCAGTGAACTGTTTTCCTGCCGCAGCGTGTGTGTGTGTGTGTGTGTGTGTGTGTGCGTGCACATGCACGTGTGTGTATAGAGAAGAGCTTGAGATAGAAGAGGGCAGGGAGCATAAAGGAAAAGTGTGAGTTACAGAACATTCTTCAGAATTGTTGCAATTGTATTTCCTTAAGCACATTACATGGACTTGAACTCACTCCGAAGTGTTCTGGCCTGTATTACTAGGATGAGACCTGATGTAGTGAATAGAAAAGACTAATGTGTTTAAATGGTAATTAATAGCAGTATTTATTTACATTCATGCAATAAATACTGGAATTCCAATTATGTGCCAGACACACCAATAAATAATAATTTATGCTAAGCTCTTTTAATTAGCTTTAATATTATGAAAATGGTAAAAAAAATTCCATGTTACAAAAGTGCAGTAAAAAAATGGGTTGCATTTCCATGCCAGACCATCTCATCTGATTTTCTTGAGTTTACTTCCTGAGAATTTCACTGCATATCTACTTATGTATGTAGCTTCTTATTCATCATCTTGTTATTTTTCTAATAAATGGGATACTTTTTTTTTTTTTTTTTTTCGGTACGCGGGCCTCTCACTGCTGCGGCCTCTCCCGTTGCGGAGCACAGGCTCTGGATGCGCAGGCCCAGCGGCCATGGCCCACGGGCCCGGCCGCTCCGCGGCACGTGGGATCCTCCCGGACCGGGGCACGAACCCACATCCCCTGCATTGGCAGGCGGACTCCCAACCACTGTGCCACCAGGGAAGCCCTGGGATACTTTTAAAGAGGGTTCCACCTCTTGCTTTATTCATTCAGCAATCGCTCTTGTTAATATGTTAGCACCAACTGATGTACCCCAGTGGTTTTATTATAGTTGCATAGCATTCCACTGTATGGATGTACCATAATTTAATGTTCCAGTCTTCTAACTTATTTTAAATAGATACATTACTTCTTGCACTGCAGAGTTCTCTTTTAATGAGGATTATACAAAATAATGTCTCTGACTGCTACCCTAGTGCAGGGACATAAATGATTCACAATAAATATTTATAGAATGGATGAATAGATTTTGTTTATTCATGTCTTATGCATATTGTATTCCTTTATAGATAATGAAAAAATAAAATTCAACACTAAGAATTATCACATATTCCAAATTAATGGAGTCCATGTTAATGAGGTTCGTGTCCTATTATATGCATCCCTAGCACCTAGTTTGCACAGTGACATACTCAGTAAAAGTGTCCGTGGTGATGACAACATGAAGAGTTCTGTTGTCCATCGGTGCTAAGAGGGAAATGGTAGCTCTCTACAGATCAACAAACTCTGTGGCACATTTCATTCTGTCTGGCAGGTATTTTAGTTTGAATGAATCACAGAGGCCTTAAACTTAGTTCAAACTCTAGGAGTGTATGAACATTGGTCAGATTGTTCTCAGAGTTTTTCAAGCCTTTAGGGATCTGACTCTGAAAACCCAAGAGCTGTATTGGGGTAGGGAGGTTCCATTCCTATGGCAGAGACCCTCTGTGTCACACCTTGGTTCAGTAGACAGGTGGTCTGCTTCAAGGTCATTTGACAAAATAGGTGTTTTGGAAATTGATCAGTTGTGTCTTGTCGGCCAATCAGATATCACAGGTGCTTGGAGGGCTCATGGTGGGTAAGGTTCCCTGCTAGCTTCCATGGAGGTCAATGAGATGTATACAGTACAGACCATGTCCTGAGGAAGCTCTCCAGTTGCTTGGGGAGACATGACAACTACCCCCAGACAGCAAGCAATATGGTGTATTTTGGCAGTAAAGAGCAGAGGTCCTGGTGTCAGACGGCCTGGACTCATGTCTCAAGCTGGACAAGCTGTGTGACCTTCGCACATTAGTTGATATCTTGTGCCTCATTTTCCTCATCTGTAGAATGGAGGTAATAATAGTACTTACATCATTGTGAGAATAAATGCCTTAGTACATGAAAGGTGTTTGAGCAGTGCCTGACACAGGAGTGCTTAGTAATTGTTAGTTGTTAGTTGTTGTTACCATAACCTACAGCGCTGCAAAATGGAAAAGGAGATGATAATAGCTACTGTTTTATAGAAACTCCCTACTGTTTTATAGTAACTCACTGGGCTTATAAATGCCAGCCTCTGTGCTAAGTGCTTCACATTCAGTATCTCATCCAATCCTTAAAATGCCTTATGAGGTAAGATATTTTAAAGATGGGAAAACTGAGGCTCAGAGAGGTTAAGTAGCTGCCCAAGATCACATAGCTATTAAGTGTTTTGAATCTGTATCTGACTCAAAAATCTATGCTCTTCTCTGTAAACCATCTTTCTAGGGAAGGTAGAAGGAAGGAGTCTTCACTTTGTGGCTAAAGAATAAGGCTCAGAGCACTTAAACAACTTGTGCAAGATCACACGGAAATCCAGGTTTTCTTAGACCAAATCCCACAGTGTTTCTAGGCAGTTGTAGGGCTGACATGTAAAGGGGGACAAACTGGAATGTCTTCCTCCAGAGGAGAGACTCAGGACCATTGCCTTCATATAGGCTGATTTGGGATAAAGGTCAAGGAAAATCTTTTGTATGAAGCTGTCTGATATGAAATGAGATAGAAGTGTATTTCTCTTGAATGTAAGGGAGTTTGGAGGTAGGCAGTCCAGAGTTAGTTATGACGGCTCCACGAGGCCATCAGCGACAGGAACTCAGGGCATGGGCCTCTGTTTGTTGTGCCTCTACCCTGAATCCACACTGAGGCCAGGCCAGGGCTCTGGCTTTGGGCTTCTGAAGATCTTTCACATGAAGCAGTTTTATCAAATGAACAGGAGCTGTTTATGCCTTTGGGAAAGCAGACGATTAGTCTTCTGTCCTCCGGTGTTTTCTTGATTTACTTTTCTTAGATGTCCTGCCATTTTACAGATTCAACGTTATACATCTTTTTAGTCTGTTTAGTACCTATCGGTTCTTTTTGTGTGCACGCCGAAGATTGCCCAGGGCATTCAAGTGCTGGTAAAGAATACTTTGCCAGCTAGTGAAAATAAAAGTGACAACACACGAACCCTTGCTTAGGACAGGGAATTGAGTGAAGTCTAGATTTGCTTCATTATACTAGGAAGAAAATACCACTTATTAGAATGGTTCCTGTTGCGATCTGTTATTTTATTTTTTTAACCTTAATTTGCTCCTTCTTGGGGGAAAAGTCATATTTTTAAAATGAAGTCATTTATTCAATTGTTCTGAGAAATATAAGTGCAATCCTGCCTCCATATAGTTTACCAAATAACAAGAACTACAAATATCAATACAGTTGAGGATAGTGAACGCTGTGATGGAATAATTACAGGGGCTGTAGGCACGCATTGGGAAGGTACCTAACCCAGTATCTGGAGGGAAGGGAAGGCTTCCTGAGGAAGTAACATTCAGGGTGAGTCCTGAAGGTGACAGAAATTAGCCACAAGAAGATTTTTCCAGGCAGAGGAAGCAACCTACACAAAAACTGATGGACAAAGGGAATGCTTGTACATTTGAGGAACTCAGGGGCATTCTGCTTGGTTGAGAGCCTGGAGGCAGTGGGTGCAGACTGGTCAGTTCTGAGAAGCTCACAAAAAATCCTATAAACCACATAAAGTTTCCTTATGGCCTTGAGATGCCATTGTAGGATTAAAACTGGGGAATGACATCTGAGATTTGAGTTGTAGAAGGGTCAACCCAGTGAGGAATGGAGAGTGTTTCAGCACGTGCAAATGCCCTGAGGTGGGAAGAGTTGGGTGTGAATGACGAACCTAAAAGATAGCCAGCTTGGTTGGAGTGCAGGGAGTGATGGAGAAGGGCCCTGTCGAAGGCTTGAGTCTGCACTTTGAGTCTTGAAGTCATGTTAATGATTTTTGACTTTAGTCTAAGAAAACCATTACTTGAGCTTCTTTGTAGCAAAGGGACTGGGGGCAACAGTAGAACAAAGAAACCAGTTGGGAAGCCTTTGTAGTACAGGAAAGAGATAGGTGGTGATGCCTTGGACTAAGATGGTTGAGTGGAGGGCTTCTCTGGTGGCACGGTAGTTGAGAGTCCGCCTGCCAATGGAGGGGACATGGGTTCGTGCCCTGGTCTGGGAAGATCCCACATGCCGCGGAGCGGCTGGGCCCGTGAGCCATGGCTGCTGAGCCTGCGCGTCCGGAGCTTGTGCTCCGCAACAGGAGAGGCCACAACAGCGAGAGGCCCATGTACCACAAAAAAATAATAATAATAAAAAGATGGTTGAGTGGGAAAAACGGAGAGGAGTGGCCCAATTTGTGTACAATTTAAAGAACTTTCTACAGGGCAAGAGAGAGGGATTAAAAGGTGATGAATTTCAGAGATAGTAACTCATGTGATTGTCCACAGAGTAGACTGGTCTGGGAGGCTAGTAGAGGATGGCCTCAGGATGGAGCTGTGTGGTTGCCCAAAGGTTAAGAAATAATTCACTGGACACATCCAGAGGAGTTCCTTACTGTAGGGCAGGAAGGAAGCCTGAGGTTTACAGCGTGATCATGCAGCGTGCTTGCTTCTTGAGCTAAATCTTCGTCTTCCCCTTCTCTCCTCCTTGTACAGTTGATCCACTGGTCTTGGTTCTGACCTCTGGGTCCTAGTAGAGTAAGGGCAATCCCACGTGACAGATGCTCCAAGAAAGCTATCCTGTTGACTAGTTTTCCTCGAGGTACACATCCCCACTCCTTCAGCCATTCCTCATGAGGCTTGTTGTTGGAGCCCTTTGCCAACCTGGCAGTCACCTTCCTTCTGACATCTTCCATTTTGTGGTGGTGTCCTTCCTAAAATATGATGGATTGCAACTGGCTGTCACCTTGACAACAGAGATAGGGGCTTTTGGAGAAGGAGACACAAACTATTTGTTTCACATTTATATTTACAGTTATAAAAGGTAACATATACTCATAGAAGAATATTGAAAAAATACCCAGAAAAGTATGAGGAAGAAAAACATAAATCCCTGTAGTATAATCATCTAGAGATAACTAGCTTAAATTTTGGTTTAATTTCTTCTAATTTTTCTTCTCTGTATATTTATTATTTTTTTAATGGGTACCCATAGGCCTCTTGCTTTTTTCATGTCTTGAAACCTCTCATTGGCATTATTTTATTTACTTATTTCCTGAGGTAATATATTGTTTCAAGTTTTCCACTTTTATAAATAAAATGCATTGCAGCACATAAGAATCTTGTTTGCATGTCTCATCTCCTTAGGATACTAGAATGGAATTACTGGGAGCAAATATTTTTCTGGGCTCTTGGTACATATGGCCAGATTGTCCTCTGGAAGGGATTTACCCATTCCTCTCTATAGCCCTTCAACAGGGGTAGGTGGACTTGTCTATTTCAGTATGTCCTCACTCAGTCCAGAGGAGATGATAAATGGAGATACAAGTCCCAAATATGAGCAAGGCAGGTATAGATAGGATACCACTAATTGAAACAGCTAACATTTTTGAGTACCTACTTGTGTGCCAAGCACTTGCTAAGCATATCTCATATGTTTGTATCAAGTACTTCTCATGTAGACTCTACACATCAGGTGCTATTACAGATAAAGAAATAGATACACAGAAGTTAAATGACTTGCCCAAAGTCACACAGATAGTTTAAGAGTGAAGATAATTTTGGTACAAGTAACAGAGTACTTGACTAAAAGAGGCTTTAGTTTTAGGTTTTTTAAAAGTAAAGCTTTTTCTAAGTGTAACATACATACAGAAAAGTGCATACATCTTCAATGGTATTACTTGATGAATTAGCATAGTTACCACCTCTGTGACCAAAATCCAGATGAAGAAATGGAATATTATCAACCTAATCAATATCCTTCACCTCCTCCTCATTTCTAACATTGTAGGTTATTCTTACCCATTTTTGAACCTTATATAAATGAAATCATAGTATGTAAAACTCCTCCCCTTTTTTTTTTTTGCTTCTTTCCCTCAACATTTTGATTGTGAGATTAATTTATTGTGTGTAGCAGTAATTTATGCATTTTTATTGCTGGAAAGCATTCCTATTGTATGACTATACCACAATTTATCATCTTAGTCTTGTTGGACATTTGTGTTTTTTCCGAATAATGTGGATGTGAACATTTTTGTGTAGCAAAAGGCACATGTGTTCTTCAGGCCCAGGGGATACTGTTCCGTAGTTCTCTATTTTTCCATGCCTAAAACATTAAAAAAAAACACTCTTCCCTGGCCAGGGCAGCCCTTTAGGAGCTCCTTAGTAAAGGACTTATTAAAATGGTTTCACAGTACAGAGCTCAAGTAATTTACACCAGAAAAACCAAGGGTGGAGATGCCCCGGCTGCTGGTGAAGATGCAGAAACAGGTCGTACCAACTGTACATTTTATTAAATTAAAAAGAAAAAAAAAGCAACGTATGTGTGTGTGAGAGCCAGAGATAAATATGGAGTGAGAAAGCACACATATACATACATACGCAGAAAGGAGCAAATGCTGGGGGTCTCAGTGGACCTGCTGAAGGAGAGGGCTTCAGATCCTCCAGTCAGAGAATGTGGTTGCAACCTCTCTGAGTGATGATTGCTCCACTGAATGGGACGTTAACTCTGCTGCTGGCAGCTCCAGGCAGAATGTTTTGGGAGGAGGAATGTTGCTCTAATTTAATTATGAATCTCAGGGAAGCAAATGATGACCCTCGCCAACCTGCTGTGCTGGTTGGAAGGATGCTTCTGGGTTGTCTTTCAGGTCTTCCAGGTGTACTGAAGAGGAACAGGGGAGGGATTCTGTGTATCCTTCCAGGGAGGTGCATCTCTACCCAAAAGGAGTGTGAACACCAGAGATTAGGGTCCAAAATCTGGTCAGTCCCCCAAGTTAATTGTATCTGAACTTGGAAGATTATGAGACTAGATGGGAAAGTTAGAACTAGAGCGATCCCGTGTCATGGTGCCATTTACACCTGCTTTCCTGGTACAGTTGTTAATAGCACCCCCTTCTCACTCCCAGAAATATCCTGATTTGTGCAGTAAATTATATGGTCAACCACTTAGAAACAATCTTTGAGGCTCTGCCGCTTACATGCATTGTGACCTTAGACAAGTTACTCCACCTCTCTGAGCTTCATACCTGCCACCCACGGATGTAGTAAAGATTAAATGAGGCAGTAGATGCTGGGCCTTTAGCCTCACACTGGCTCAGAAAAAGGATTTGGATTTTAAGGCCTCTCAAATGTTATCTTTGTTGTTGTTATCATGGTAGCTGGAATTTTCTTTAAGCAATGATAATTAAACTGTGAATGTCTGAGACAGCAGAGGCTGGGAAGCTGTGCCTTTTCACCATCTTACCTCTTAAAGAATTTGCTTTTCTTCTTCCCAGGTTAGAAGAAGTAGTTAGCTGTTAGCGCTCTCCGTCAGGGTTATACTTCCAGGTGCAGATGCTAACAGCCTTTGAAATGTGAACCATCAGGATTGGACTTAAATGCCTCGGTCTTCACCTTGGGGGGGGGGGGGGTGCTGATTAAGAAATCCTTCGATAGGGCTTCCCTGGTGGCGCAGTGGTTGAGAGTCCGCCTGCCGATGCAGGGGACACGGGTTCGTGCCCCGGTCCGGGAAGATACCACATGCCGCGAAGCGGCTGGGCCCGTGAACCATGGCCGCTGAGCCTGTGCGTCCGGAGCCTGTGCTCTGCAACGGGAGAGGCCACAACAGTGAGAGGCCCGTGTACTGCAAAAAAAAAAAAGAAATCCTTTGATAATATTCAGTATTTATAGGGTGACACACAAAATAGTTTATGCGTCTTGTTCTACTATAATTATTAATAGCATTTCCTTTCACCCTCAAGTGTGTCTCAGTTTGGACAACAAATTATATGGTTATCCTGAATATTTGGGAACTGTGTAAGCCTAGCTTGAGGTTAGGAGCTTTAGACTAGAACCAGGGCAAATATCCATAAACAGGAGAACGTGTAAGTTAATTGTGTTATATTCCTACAACGGATTATTATTAATAGCAATGCAAATGAAGGAAGTATAGTTATGTGTATAAACATGGATAAAACTCAAAAAATAAATATTGAATGAAAAAGCAAGTTGCAGAAGAATACCTACTGTATAACTTCATTTACATGAAGTTTAATAAAGCAAAATTAAGTGATTTATTGCTTAGGGATAGATAGATAGATAGATGGTGAAACTATAAAGAAAAGCAAAGGAATGATTCATTCAAACTTCAGATTGGCATTTACCTGTGCTGGGTGGGAGCAGGTGGGGTGGGGGGAGGCAAGGAAGGGCTGGGAATCATAGAAGGACAAAAAGGGCTTCAAAGATCCTGATTTTTATTCTATTTCTTAAACTGTGGGATGGGTACGGGGGTGTTTCTTATTTTTTTTTACTTTCAATGCGGGTACCTGTTATGTACATTCTCTTGATTCCTTGGGATATATCCCCCCCCCACACACAAAACAAATATACAAGAAAAACATATACACAGCATAAAATAAAAGTAAAACGAGATGTGTGCTATCAAATTTCATAGTTTCTGTGTGTGTGGTTTTGGGTGATTGTTGATAGTTGAGTGAATTTAGGGAGACGGTAAGCTCTGGGCTGAGTGGACAGCGAGGCAGTTTGGTAGCACCTTTGCATCTTTAAAACCCTGGTGGTACAATAAATGCTGGAGAGGGTGTGGAGAAAAGGGAACCCTCTTGCACTGCTGGTGGGAATGTAAATTGGTACAGCCACTATGGAGAACAGTATGGAGGTTCCTTAAAAAACTAAAAATAGAACTACCATATGACCCAGTAATCCCACTACTGGGCATATACCCTGAGAAAACCATAATTCAAAAAGAGTCATGTACCAACATGTTTATTGCAGCTCTATTTACAATAGCCCGGAGATGGAAACAACCTAAGTGTCCATCATTGGATGAATGGATAAAGAAGATGTGGCACATATATACAATGGAATATTACTCAGCCATAAAAAGAAATGAAATTGAGCTATTTGTAATGAGGTGGATAGACCTAGAGTCTGTCATACAGAGTGAAGTAAGTCAGAAAGAGAAAGACAAATACCGTATGCTAACACATATATATGGAATTTAAGAAAAAATAATGTCATGAAGAACCTAGGGGTGAGACAGGAATAAAGACACAGACCTACTAGAGAATGGACTTGAGGATATGGGGAGGGGGAAGGGTAAGCTGTGACAAAGCGAGAGAGTGGCATGGACATATATACACTACAAAACGTAAAATAGATAGCTAGTGGGAAGCAGCCGCGTAGCACAGGGAGATCAACTTGGTGCTTTGTGACTGCGTGGAGGGGTGGGATAGGGAGGGTGGGAGGGAGGGAGACACAAGAGGGAAGAGATATTTGAACATATGTATATGTATAACTGATTCACTGTGTTATAAAGCAGAAACTAACACATCATTGTAAAGCAATTATACTCCAATAAAGACGTTAAAAAAAAAAACAAAACAAAAAACCCTGGTGGTAACAGGACAAGCACTTTTGTTCTGTTTCTTTCTCCTACTGATGCCGCTGCTGCCACTCCTGCTAAAGCACTGGCGTTCATCGAGTGAGCAGTTTGTTAATCCCTTCACATATATTATGCCTTATAATTGTCAAAAAGTGCTGGGAGATAGAGTCCGTTGTCATCTCCATTGTACAGTTAAGGACAGTGGCGCACAGAGGATTAGGAAATCTACGCGGGCGGGAAGTGCCCGCCCTGGGAATCTGCCCCCCCTCCTCTGCTGCCTCCAGGGCCAGTTGCGGTGAAGGCTAAATCCACCCCACCTGGGACTGACGTGGAGGCACAGGCCTGACATTTTCAGGTTTACGAAAGGCTTGTTTTCGCCCCTTTGTGTTTTTGAGGGTGACATCTTTGTCAGGCTCTGCTTGCCCCACGTCTCAGTGGCTCCATTATCAGGATGGATGCTCTCCTGGTGATCCTGGGGAGAGCAAGTCGCCAGCCCCTGATACAGGATAATTAGGGAGTGGCTGTTTTCTGCAGAGCAGACACTGTACCTCAGGGGCTCTGGACCTGTCGGATTTGAACTAAATTCTTACAAATGTGTGGCAAGGGGCTGACCTCAACAGTCCTGGGTGAAATTTGAATTCAGAGACTCAGTATGGTTATCGTAAGGAAAAATATGTGGAATGAAAGAAAAAAAGGAGGGGAGCACTCTAGACAGAGGGAATTAGGTCCCAGCAGGAGGGACTGTTGCAGTCAGAGGTTGCTCAGGGGATTAGAAAACAGCCTGATCCCCAGTTTTGAATCCTTGTTCTGCCCCTTACTACTGGCTGTGACCTTTGGCAGGTTATATTGCCTCACTGAGATCCAGTCTCCTCAGTTGTAGTTTAGAGATGGTAGCACTGTGTCAGATTGTTTGTTGCTTGCCCCAAAGCCATTACTCTTTCCTTCCTTGTTAACAAAACCAGGCAGAGGTCACTTAAACTCAGGAAGGATGGGGCTTGCCCCTGGCTTTAGGGCCAGACATGTGAGCTTCTGGTCTATGAAATGTAAGGGAAAGTCTTCTGGGAGAAGATTTTTTTCCCTGGGTAAAAGGGAGGTAGAGGAGGAGGACCTCTGCCCATGCTACCCTCTGCTTCCTGCTTTGAATGCAACTGTGCTAGGATGTGATGCTTGGAACTGCTGCAGCCATTTTGTGACTGTGAGGCAGAAGACCAGAAAAGTCAGAGATGTCAACCACAAGTCCTACCATTACTGAGCCCCCTAAGCATCTGTGGAACTGTTTATAGCCATATTTCTTGTTATGCAAGGAAAATAGGCCCCTATTTATGTAAGTTCCCGTTAGCCATGTTTTCTATTACTTGCAATCAAAAAATGATTTTAAAAGTATTTATTCCTTATTGAGCTCTTATGAGAATTAGAGAGACTATATTTTTAACATGTCTGGAACAGAGTAGATACATAGTGGTAGTCACTGTCATCATTACCCCCACTATCACCATCACCCTCAGGGTATCTCCAGGGGCTGGTCAGATTACAGGGGTGGCAGAAGAGAAGAAATGCTGAGGGATTTTTTTCTCTTCCCTTCCTCAGTATATACCCTGCCTCTTATAAAAGGTTGTACAAGGCATGGTGGAGTGCCTGATATTGAGGAAGGAGTGTTAGGAGTGGAAGGGAAAAGAGAAGTAGAAAAAAAGTGGCATTAGAGGGAAGTCAGGTGATCAGACTAGGCTCATGGTTTGAATTTATTGCTCTCACATTTTATTTACCTGAAATGGGATTCAGTCATCCTGGGCCCCTGATCAGAATAGAATTTTTTAAAATAAATGCAAAGCTATTTATTTTTTATAGGCTTTTTAGCATTCATAGCTTAAAAACACTGTAAATGGTAACCCCCTGAAAATCTTTAATGGCTAATCCTTTCAACAGGTGCCCAGAGAACAGTGCTTTTTTACAAAGCAAACATTTCTGTTAAAGGATTATTATAATGAGGCAAATTCTCTATTTTCAGCTCCCAATTACCTTTCAATCCAGTTGCTGTCTGTAAACTACGCTTGAATTTAGTGTGATGGAAGTTGGAGAAATGAGTGCCTCTCCATCAAAGCGTGAAAGGCCAGTGGTGTTTTGCATGATCATCGAGGGAACTGTTCCTCAGATTCTGCATCTGTCGCTCTTCCCCTCCAGTGCTTTAGTTTGGGATTCTGCCCAAGCAAAGATCTGGTTACTGTTTTTAATCATTTTCAAACCCTGGTGTGGATTGTCTAGTCACCCACAGTTACTTTTTTTTTCCTGGCACATTTTTGTTTTAAGCAGAGTCCCTGTGACGATTTCAAATTTGTCAAAATAATAAGAGAAAACCTGCTTGATACCACTGACAAAGAAGACACTTTGAACATCCCTTGGGGGAAAGGTTGAAAGCCCCAGATTGTCTTACTCACTTATAGTCAAATGGAGAAACAGAGACTCTGATCCCCTTGAGAGGTGAAGAGGAAAAGTCTTTGATCTCCTGAAGATGTGCTGTGTCCAGGAGAGGGGAAGAGGTGGCATGAGAAGATGGGAAGCAATGGGTGAGGTGGGTGAATGAGGCTGCAGTGCTGCATCTGTGGGTCAAGCGGAAATAAGGAGAAGCAAAACTGGGGCTGTGTTAAAAGTATTTATCAAGTGATACAAAACAGGTACTAGTCCATAACTACTGGAGTAGTGCCCTAGGCACTGTGTGTGCCAGTGTGAGTTCACAGAGGAGATCTGGGTGCTGAAGAAGAGACCAGTTGGCAGGGGGACACAGAAGACACTTGAGGTACAAGAAAACGTGAAAAAGAACTGGCACAACCATACTGCAGTGTGCAAGCAGAACATCAACTCTGAACAAAACCCTTTGTGTTGCCCAAAATGATACTCTTAGGAAAAGGGCAAACAGGGTCTATGCCTTGTCTAGTGCCTGGCACATAGTAGGTTCTTCATGAATACTTACTGAAAGAGTTAATAAGTGAATGTGCCACCAAATGATGTATTTTGCTTGGTTTGGGATTGTTTGTATTTTATATGATTTTCAAAACGTGATACAATGGCATGGATAGAAAAGAAAAAAATCATCATTTGGTGGAGGGAAGAGAATTTTTCCTTTAAATAAAACCAGAGAGAGTGATTGAATCTCCTGGTATTTTTCCCTTTGTACTCTGTGTTGTAAAATAATTTGTACAGGATAAAAATCTATAGTCTTTACAAAGGCAGCTAGTTCAGTGTTATAAAGGGCATGCATTAGATGGTTTGAAATATCTGTGATGAAGAATTAGAATAGAATGTACTTGTTTTTTCTAATGAGAAAACATGAATAGAAAATGATAGCAATCACTTTCTAACCACAGGCCCTACATCAGGATGAAGCATGGTGTTTGTGGTTTTGTTTTTTTTTTTTTGGTGTTTGTGTTTTAAGGCCAGATGTCTCCTTGGGGAGATCATGAAGGTGTCAGCTGGCACGGCGGAGTCAAGCAGAGTCTGTCATAAGAGCTTTGAGCAGTGGTTACTTCTGATGAGCTCACATAGGAGGAGCTAGACAATATGGTATTTTTGGTGGAATATAAAAGATTCCAGGGAGTCTGTTTATTTTACTTACCCTGCTCCTTCCTATAAAGAACTTGAAGTGTCTCTCAACAGATGTATAATAATGAAGCTAGTAACGTGCATCTAGAAATTGAAAATCAGAACCAAGGAAAAGAAGGGAATGCTAAAATGCTAGCCGTAAGTGTTAAAATAGGCCATTTTACAATGGAGCCTCCTGGCAGCCATGGCAAAAGATGGAACATGATAAGGCACATAACTCACACTTTGGGAAAGAAGAGCACAAACAAGTGTCTCAGAGGAGGCAAACCTTTTCTAAAAGATTGCAGTTTTAACTGTTGTTATTCTGGAGCTGATGATTTAATTTTGATCAGTTTGCTTCTTTCCCCTGTTTTTTTCTTTAACTGTTAGAGTTTCTCCTTTGCCTCATAGTCTCCACGTTGTCAGTGATCTATTCATTTTTAGTGCCATTAAGGGATACAGGGAAAGGAAAGGAGGTAAATTCAGAAGAGTTAGCTTTGTACCTTATTACAGTTCTGGTTAAAGTCATACATGATATGTCATTTTAGCTAGGTTGGTGCTATATGTTGATTTAAATTTCTTTTTTATTCTTCAAGACCACAGAACAGAGAATTATTTATATTTTTAAAAACTTGACTTTACGTAAAGCTCATCTAGCTTTCTACTGAGCTGGGGATTGGAGCCCCAAACCCAGTTGGTCAGTGTTACAAAGTTAAATTCATGGCCTCATTATATACATTTAATGTATATCTAATTATAATCAATAAAAAAATTTCTGTTTGTCTCATAGGATAAAGTTTGTCTGTGGTTTTATTTTATTTATTTTTTTAAATTTTTATTTATTTATTTATTTATTGGCTGCGTTGGGTCTTTGTTGCTGTGCGCGTGCTTTCTCTAGTTGCGGCGAGCGGGGGCTACTCTTCGTTGCGGTGCGCGGGCTTCTCATTGCAGTGGCTTCTCGTTGTGGAGCACGGGCTCTAGGTGTGCGGGCTTCAGCAGTTGTGGTGTGCGGGCTCAGTAGTTGTGGCTCACGGGCTCTAGAGCGCAGGCTCAGTAGTTGCGGTGCGCAGGCTTCTCATTGCAGTGGCTTCTCTTGTTGTGGAGCATGGGCTCTAGGTGTGCGGGCTTCAGCAGTTGTGGCGTGCGGGCTTAGTAGTTGTGGCTCACAGGCTCTAGAGCGCAGGCTCAGTAGTTGCGGTGCACAGGCTTAGTTGCTCCCCGGCATGTGGGATCTTCCTGGGCCAGGGATCGAACCTGTGTTCCCTGTGTTGGCAGGCGAATTCTTAACCACTGTGCCACCAGGGAAGTCCCCATGTGGTTTTATTTTTAATGGCTATATAATATAGCACTCTGTTTTGTTTAGTAATTCAATTCAGCTGTACAGTTATTTATTTTCTCTTACTGAATATTCTTCAACAAACGTATTTGTGCATGTAGTTTACTTCACTGTTGAAGACAATGCAGGAAATGGGTCTATTGGATCAAAACATAGGACCACTTTTACCACTGCGTTACTTTCTGAAGCATCAATGATCTTTCTTTCATGTCCTCATCCACAAAGGAGATGAGAACTGTTGATGAACTAGTTATCTCCAAGCAGTTTATCAACAGCTTTTCATCTCCTTTGTGACTCACCTCTGAGTACTAGTTCTTCCACTGTTTCTGTAACTCTTTACAGCTGAGTTCTGCAGAATTCTCATAATTAGCATTTAGTGATGTCAGTGATACCCTCCTTTTAAAATACCCATTTATCTACGTTTCCCAGCCTCCCATGCAACCAGAGGAGGCCAGGTGGCTAGTTCTGGCTGATAGAATGTGAATAGAAGGGTTGTTTGGTAGCTTGCAGGATGCTTTTGGAAACTGGTGTGTGCTCTTTGCCTTCTCTTTCTTGTTTATCCCTTCTCCCACCCTTGTCCCTGGACCACAGCTATGATGACTTGAGCTCTAGCCACCATGCTGAATCATGAGAACAAGGCCAATACCCAAAGGGTGTACAAATGGTGACCTAGAAGATTTTTGAGTCTGTGAGTACTTTATGGTCCGGAGCTAGCATGCTTGGCGCTGTGCTGCCTGCCTCTGGACTTTTACATACAAGAGAAATGCATTTTTATTTTACTTAAATCATTGTTTCAGGTCTCTGTTATTCACAGCTGAATCTAACCCTAACTGATAACACGTGTTCATATAAAAGAGGCTACATTAACAATTTCAGTGTTTCAGACATTATCATTTATTAGACATGAATATTTCATGGTTAGGCTGAAAGTTGAGACCAAAGTAAAAGCAAATGGCAAGGATCAAATGATTTTCTCAATTCTTTTCTTACTCCTTTCTATTAAAAAAGTCATCTTGATGGTAATAGCTGTGTTTCTTGAGCTCTTCTTATGTACTTATTTCACTTAATTCCCTATGAGGAGGTATAGTTGCCAGGGGACGGGGAGAATAGAGAGTCACTACTGATGGGTTTAAGATTTTGTTTTGGGATGAAAATGTTCTAAAATTAGATTATGGTGATGGTTGCAGTATAATAACCATACTAAACCCCACTGAACTGTGTACTTTACATGGGTAAACTGTATGGTATGTAAGTAATATCCCAATGAAGCTGTTAAAAAAAACCTTTAGCAGCAGTATCCCAGCATTCCAAACAAGATGAGGATGGCATATCATGAAAGCAGTCTTTTTTTTACCCTCCATAAAGTAGAATGCTGTACTCTTTTTGGAGAAGAAATTAGGGAATTTGCCATTGAAAATAAAGGAAACAAGAAAATTAAAATATTTTGGTTCCCAAGGTTGTAAGAAATAAAACAAATTTTGGCAATATTTATCCATTTCCTAAACTGTAGCATTTTGTCCTTTCACAAGTGAGGACAGAGTTCATAAAACTGAGCTTTGCATCAGAGGACTTTAACAAACCTGAAAGGTATTTTTGTTCTGTCTTTCCCTTGGTCCGTAAGTCTTTCTGTCTGAGATTTTGTACACCAGGCAATGCGCATCCATATCACTATATGTCTGTCCTATACTATAAGCACCAGAAACTTCCGACCTAAAGTTATTTCCTTTTTGCATATCATTCTCTTCTCCCTCAGTTGGTGTTTGGTCTCTGCCGCTCTGCTGACCTTTGATAACCAGTAGTCCTTCTTTCCTTTAAGAAGCCAGTCTTAGGTACCAGTAGGTGTGTTTAAGGCTAATTAAGAGAGATTTACCTGTTAATCTTTTGAAAAGCTTTGACCTATTTAATTAATTTAAATTGGGGGTTGTCTGTGGGTTTTATTTATCCACGCCGTTCCTGGCTTTGGTTACCACGTGGTCAAACATTGACTGGGCTCTCCTTTAACTCTCCTGTGGTCTTTGTGGTCCCTCTTACACAGGGCCTTGTGCCTGGGCACCTGGCTCATTTTCTTCATCAGACTGTAGGATCCTGGGAGGACCAAGGACAGCTTTCAACTTCTCATGGTGCCTTGCACTGTGTAGATGCTTATTGATCATTTGTTGAACAAATAATTGTGGGTAGACAGAACTTCAGGACATGAGCCACAGGAAAGCAGCTCCTACGTGGTAGTTTGTCTTGTGATTTCATGTCTGCTGAGAGGATGTTGCACGACTAGCTGAGAGAAGTGCATATACTGCTTCTTACTGTCTGATTGATCATGACATCGGTTTACAAACGTGCTAACATGGCATTGAAGCACATGAATTAAAACCGCAAGAATGAAAATAATGTTTGGCTTTTCTTCCTGACAATCTGTGCATAAAATTGTCAGTCCGGAATCTACCAGCAGTACCTCCAGAATGTGAGCTCTGGATGTCTTTTTGCTTTTTCTTGGCAAGGTTAATCAAAGCCATCATCCTGTCAGGTGGCTTGACCCAGAGGAAGATAAACCTAATTCAGCACCAAGCACAGACTTTGAAAACAAATGTTGTGTTTTGTACTATAACTTGAGTTGGCCATGAAGAATCCTGTGTTTTTAAACTTTTTGTTAGAACTAGGATATGGACTACCATAACAGAATAGAAGACAAAATTTCTATTTCAGCAAGATGAGTTTTAGAGATTAAAGACCTAAGAATGGGAGTGAGTGTAACAGACGTAAATGTCTGTTTTCTCAGTACCGGTGGCCAATGTCAGAAGGACAAGAAGCTGCAGGCCTGACCTCACTGAAGTTCAGCCTTCCCATTCATAGCTCTGGTGATCTGTGTCCTCTACTCCGGCCGCGTCCCACCTTTTCAAGGAGGATGAACCTTGTTCCAAAAGTCTGGAGACCTGAGTTTGAGACCTGGCCCTACCTTTGACTTTGGATGGGTCTTAGCCTAGGGCATCCTATCCCCTAGACAGCGCTTTGTATATTTGTGGGGGAAGTTTTAGTTGTCACAGTTATGGGTGTTACGTTATTTATGAGTTTGATTTTATTTCAGGACAATAAAGGTGGCATTGTAAGTGGAGATAGAGACGTACCTATCTCTCAGAATTATTTTGAGGATCAAATGTGGGAATAACATGAATCTGACTCTCTGGGAGTGTGTTTCCTCAACTGCAAAGTGGAGATAATGCCAGTTTAGCATAGCCCTTGTAAGGATTAAAAATAGGGTCACATATGTCAAGCACTGGGTAAAGCAAAATGTAACAATAACATGTCCACCATCAATTACTTAGTTAACCCCGACTTCCTGCCATTAACTCTGCTGCCTGGCCAGCTGTCTTACTGTTGACTGGGTATAATTGGTGATGTCCCATCTTTACACCCCAGACCTCCCTGTGCTGTCTCTCTGAGCCCTTGCTGAAAATTTCTTTTATCTTCTCTGCCTGTCCCAATCTGCTCTTTCCTAAAAAATTTCTCTCATCTAACCTGACACAGGGCCCAGCAGGAAGTGTCTTCTCCTTCTGTTAGTCTCCTTTTCAGTCATTTACTTCTTGGAACAGTTGGTTCTCCTTCCACGCACTTGTGTCTTACTGCTCCCTGGGATGGAAGTCCCTTGGCCTTAGCACGGGACTGTGCCCTGGAAGATACTCAGTGGTAGTTCGTTGATTTTCCACACCCAAGAGACATGCTTGAGAATGAAGCAAACCTAAGCCTTTGCTTCCTTGAAGATGTACAACCACCCAAGCAATAAAGCTACATAGTCAGAGACCTTTACAACAGGAAAAAGTCTTAGGGAATTACTCTTTATTGCATATAATAGGTGCTCTATATACTTTATATCCTTCGTTTCTCATAATAAGACTTAGAGATATTAAACAACTTGCCCAAGTTTACTCATCTAGAAGTAGCAGAAGGGCAGTTGGAACCTCTCTCTCTGTCTTCAAAAACCATGTTCCACCATTTTATTCTGCTTCTTAAGGGAAATGAACTTACATCATCACTAGAAAATAGCATTTGGGATAAGAAATCTGAAAGAGTCAATGTTAAGTTTTCCTAAGGCATGAAACAGCTGTCTTCTCCAGTGTAGAAGCAACTGAGGGTAGACACTGACCAATAAGTGTGAGAAGGCCACCATCTAAGTCCACCCGGTGTTTTGCTGGGATTCCAAAGAAGGGGCGAGGGGCTTCATCCTCACATGTCATGAAAAAAACCAGGAACACCTATAGAACGCAGCAAGCAAGTGTGCATAACGTAGTGAAGTGTACAGCCTCTGAGACCAGACTGTGGGTTTGGATCCCAGCTCTACAGCTTTTTCACCTGGGGGCCCTTGGACAACTTCCTTATTTCAGCTCCCTGTGCCTCACTTTCTGCATTTGTGGAATATGGCGATAGTGATAGAACCTACCCCTCAGGGTAGCTGTGAAAGGAAAGAGATAATTCATATCAGAACAGTACCTGCCACGTCACAAGTGCTCAGTAAGCGTTGGCTGTTGTTCTTGTTATTATACTTGAGGCTGAGGAAAGTATTGTACAGAGAACTTTAAAAATTCCTACTGCTCGGGAAGGGCCAGAGCTGCCGGCCTGGAGTCGGTCTTGGAAGCCTCCTGGGTGTGTGATCACGGCTTACCGAACTCCTGAGAGGGTCCATCTAAGGTGCCCCGTGCACGTATATCTGGCAGCCCTTAGGGCCAGGCCTTCGCCTGTAACAACAATCACAATTTTCTTTGGCTAAGAGACAGGCTTAAAGTGCTGGGCAGTTTTGTTATTAAAAGTAAATAGCAACACACTCTATTCTTCCTCCAAGAATCCAGAATAAATTGACTTCCCAGGCAGTTGTCACTCAGCGCCGGCCTTCCCTGCGCGCTCAGGAAGTCCCAGCTAAGCCCCAGAGAGGCATGAATCGTTTTATGAAGGTTTTTGTATTTGCTGATTGGATCCTTAATAAAGCCGGGCTTGCCTGCTTTTAGGAAAGTGCTTCAGTCATTAACGGGGTAAGGCTGCGTGGGCCTCAAGTTTCCTGTTTGCCTGGCAAGGTATTGAGGAGGTCTAGGGGTGTTTCCCTGATGAGACATGGGAAACGATAAAGGCCGGGGGCCTGGAAAGGGAATTTCAGCCTGTTTCTGTCCTTAGCGTTCTGCCAGCCTTGGGTGGGAGCTCATCGCCTTCTCCACTGGAAAATGGGAGCGAGGGACCAAGATGGCCAGCTGACCTGTTGTCGCTCGATCATGTGATGTGGGAAATGGCAATTATCCTTTCATCAGCTTTTTCTTTAATTGAAGTATATTTGATTTACAATGCTGTGCCAATCCCTGCTGTACAGCAAGGAGACTCAGTTATACACATATAGACATTCTTTTTTATTAAAAACATTTTTTTTAATTTAATTTTTTTTTTTTTTTGGCTGAGCCACACAGCTTGTGGGAATCTTAGTTCTCCGACCAGGGATTGAACCTGCAGTCTCAGCAGTGAAAGCGCAGAGTCCTAACCACTGGACGGACAGGGAATTCCCTATACATTCTTTTTTTTTTTTTTTTTTGCGTTATGCGGGCCTCTCACTGTTGTGGCCTCTCTCGATGCAGAGCACAGGCTCCGGACGCGCAGGCCCAGCGGCCATGGCTCACGGGCCCAGCCGCTCTGCGGCATGTGGGATCCTCCCAGACTGGGGCACGAACCCGTGTCCCCTGCATCGGCAGGCGGACTCTCAACCACTGCGCCACCAGGGAAGCCCACATTTTTTTTTTTTTAAACATCTTTTTTGGAGTATAATTGCTTTACAATGGTGTGTTAGATTCTGCTTTATAACAAAGTGAATCAGTTATACATATACATATGTTCCCATATCGCTTCCCTCTTGCGTCTCCCTCCGACCCTCCCTATCCCACCCCTCTAGGTGGTCACAAAGCACCGAGCTGATCTCCCTGTGCTATGCGGCTACTTCCCACTAGCTATCTATTTTACGTTTGGTAGTGTATATATGTCCATGCCACTCTCTCGCTTTGTCACAGCTTACCCTTCCCCCTCCCCATATATACATTCTTTTTTAAATATTCTTTTCCGTTATGGTTTATCCCTGGAGATTGGATATAGTTCCCTGTGCTGTACTGTAGGACCTTGTTGTTTATCCATTCTAAATGTGATAGTTTGCATCTACCAACCCCAAATTCCTAGTCCATCCCTCTCTCTCTCCCTGTCTTGGCAACCACAAGTCTGATCTCTGTGTCTGTGAGTCTGTTTGTTTTGTAGATAAGTTCATTTGTGCCATACTTTAGATTCCACATATAAGTTATGTCATAATGGTCTTTGTCTTTCTCTCTCTGATTTACTTCACTAAGTATGATACTTTCTAGTTGCATCCATGTTGTCATCAGCTTTTTTAAATGTACTTGTAACACCTGTGTAATTGCTTTCCTTTCTATAAAGGCCTTAAAACTGTGCTGCTAGACATAGGCACACAGCCCTGCTGGTCATGAGCTTATATTGGTCTGTGGCTTGTGACCTGAGGCTGACGTAATAATAACCCCGTAGGGATGATTTCCCACCCTGCGCTTCAGAGAGGGTCCTCACCTACCCTTAAACCTGTCCCAGCGTCCCTTTCCCTAGAATTCCAGGAGGCCCATAGTGCCGCCCTGGTGCCTAATTTCTGGGATGTGAAAAAGCTGCTGTTGAATAGGGCTGTTGCTGTGCAAAAAACCCCATGGTTTCAGAAAGATGGGAGTGAGGGAGCCACGGGAATTCACTGTTCCAGCTCCTTCCCAGAACTTACCACTTCCGGAAATGCTGCTGGTGTTTCGGGGGCAGCAGCTCTTTGTGTTTCTCCTTCCAGCCAGGGTGGTGGGGCCGTCCCCTTGCCCTGGAGCAAAGTGATGGGAGGTCAGGGAGGCGGGGAGAGGGAGAGGAGGTGCCTGACTCACCATCTGTTGTCTGAACAGTGCTCTAGAGGATTTCTCATAAACCATACACCCAGATGCAGAAAATGAGCAAATGTTTATTTTTATTCCTAAAGGTCAACTTCATATCTTAGCCCCTGTCATGCATTAATAAGGTGACCTTCGTTGAATGCTTACATCTCTCATTAAGCTCTCACTGCCCTGTCAGGAAATTACTAGTACTCCCCATCTTTACAATAAGGAAATCAAATTTGAGAAAGATTAGCTTTTCCACCATGTCACAGCTGGTACGAGACACCACTCGAATTTGAACCCGGGTCCAGCTGAACATCATTCATTTAGCCACGATGCTAGGCTTTCTCTTGGCTTTGCATCCTCTGTTTTTCTCTAACTCAGTGCAGACGCTGCCTGCAATATGTTAAGACCCTTCCATGGTCTGTATTTTGCATTGGCGAGGTCATGTAAATTGATTTTTTTACATTCAGCTTTCTGTGCTAGGAGGTTCACTTCCATCCAGTTTCTTCATGCTCTGAAAAGGAGGAGCCTCTCTCTTCCTTTTGAGCAGAGCACAAAATGTTCACAAGTCTGCAACATGCCCAGGAGAGCCCTGAAGGAGACTCTTTGGGGGGAGCAACGTACCCAGGGGACCCTGCTCTTCCTCCTCGGCCCTCCTGGCCTCCCTCCCTTTGATTCGTGCTGCCACTCTCCTCCCCATACGAGATCCTAATTCCCTTGTTTCTCTCCAGCCCAAATACCTTTCTTGGGGCACATCTAAGAAGTAAGTTAACATTTTCAAAAGCACTTTTGCTCAACGGCAGGGAAAACCAAAAGACATTAATAACAGTAAAGAAGTATTTTTTTAACTGCATGTTTCTATTTCTAAAACTGTGAATTTTAACCGTGCCCCTAACCCCTTCCCCTAAAATAATGACACTTCAGCACTTAATAGATGTGAGCAACCTCCTAGCCCTTTGCTGGCCTATAAGTGCCATCTTACCTTCCCAGCACCTGGGATCTGGTTTATTCGCCACCCCCCTTCTTTCTGAAATGCAAACCTTTTTCTCTGGATAGGGTCCTAGCCATCAATTCTAGTTTCCAGTCTGAGGTCTAATGGTGGTTTTAAAATATGTCCACAAATTCTGTGCTTATGGGCTGTGCTTAACAACTCACTTCTAATTAATAGAAAGTTGAGGAAGTGATGGTGTTAGACGTTGGAGACCAAGTCATAAAAGGCATGGTGGCTTCTGTGTTGCTCTCCTTTAGATTACTAGTTCTAGGGGGAAGCCAACTCCCATGTCGTGAGGATGTTGAATCCTGTGGAGAGGCTCACATAGCAAGAAAATGGAGGCTTCCTGCCAGCCGCCATCTTGGAAGTGGATCTTCCAGCTCCAGTCAAACTTTCAGATGAACAGAGCCCCGTTTGCCGTCTCTACTGCAAATTCCTGAGAGATCTTGAGCCAGAACAGCCTAGCTAAGCTGCTCCTGAGTTCTTGACCCACAGAAACTATAAGGTAATAAATGTTTGTTGTTTTTTACCACTAAGTTTTGGGAGTAACTTGTTATGTAACAGCAGATAATCAATAGGTGTGCACCTAATTTTCAAGTGATATTTGGGGCCATGATTATTATACATCTTTACTTCCGGTTTCTTCTTCTCATGTTTAGGTACTTACTAGTGGGGTAAATTATTTAAACTAAGCTTCAGTTTCCTCCTCTCTAAGATAGGGATAATAATAGATTCTACCTCAATGAGTTCTTATGGGTACTTGGTTCATAGTAGGCACTCAATAAATGGGTAACTGCTAGTATTATTAATATATTCTCAACTAATATAATTCTTGGTTCTTCTTGCTAACAGTCCATTCTTTCTCCTTATTGCCATAACTTCTCACTTCCTTGAGAAACCTGGTCAGGAACTTCCTGTAACATAGGCATGGGCCTCTTTTTGCTTTTTCCATGTTGTACTATGATAGATTGCTTATAGATCTCCCCAACTGACAATCATGAGGGTAGGGAGGAACCTACTATCTTTGTTTCCATGGTGCCTAATGCCAAATAAATGAGTGGATAGGTTATACAGCTCCCTCTGCTATGTTTGCACGTGATGTCATTACAGTGATTAATTCTTATCTCCAGCCAAAGACGGTACATATTAAAAAAAACAAAAGCAAATTGGAGAGTGTATTGTTCATTTTGCTTTCTGGGTAGACAATAGTTCTTGCTTCCATATCTTTTTAACATACTGGGGTTATTAGAAGCAGGGAGAATGTTGCTGTGAGAACCTCTTCATAGTAGCCAAAATATGGTTGATTATTCGAGGCATTTAAAATTTGAAACTGCGATTCAGATCATTTACTGCAACACAAATTTTCAGATAGAGGGCATTAAACATTGTTCATTAATGAGGGAAGGCAGCAAAGAACAGAGAAAGTGAATGGGGTTGTTTCTGACCTAGGTCCAAATCTGGCTTATTTGCCACCCCCAGAATTTATGAGCTATATAGCCCACTCAGATAACCAGGCTTCCATGAATCTTCTTCTCCCATATTCCCTCTCGTTGGTGTCTGCTTATTCACTAGACATTTAACAGATATTTACTATATATCAAACAATGCTGGACACAGGCGCTACACCAACAAACAAGACTCTAGTCCCACCCCTTAGTGATTCCTGAGGAGTGACAAGTTGGGGTCTACACATGGGGTGAATGGATACCAGGCAGCTCCTCATCATGGCATTACTGGGTTAAATTTCTCTTAGCACAATTTCTGGGTCACTGTCAGCCCCTGGTGATTGTATTTTTCCAGTTGGTAGGTTTGGATGCTATGAAGCAGTCCATTACGGTGTTTACTTTCAGTTTTGCTTTGCTAAGGGAAATCTGGGACTTGTTATTCTGCTGTTAAAACATTAATTAGTTATACTTGAGACAGTAAACACGTAAGCCCAAATTAGTAATTTTAATACCTCTTCTGCTGAAGCCAAAAGGGAGGGAGAGCCAGATCTGCTGGGATGTGAACCTAATGCTTCACAATCAAAAGCAGAGGGATGCTCAGTGGAATTTAACCAGGGAGGAGGGACTGTCCCCATGACAAATACACAAATCAGTCAGGAGCATCCTAGAAACTGGAAAAAGACAACTTATTCATGTGGCTCAGTGTCTTTCTTGGTACTCCTTGACAAAATTCATCTATCTGATCTATCCAGTCCATCCATCCAATCCATTCATCCATCCGTCCAGTCCATCCATCCAATCCATCCATTCACCCACCCAGTCCATCCAATCCATCCTCCATCCATCCAATACAATTCATCCAGTCCATCCACCCATCCATCCATCCACCAACAGTTGCCTGCTATGTATCAGAAGTAAACAGAAGTAAAAGACATAGTTCTCATTCTCAAGAAATCTGTGATCTAATAGAGATAGAAAAGTAACAAGACTGTTTCAACATGGTATTATATATTTTTTAGAAACTATTAACACCCAGTATTAGCAAAGGAAAAAGGAGACAAATTAAACACTGACACTGGGAGTATTCATTGATGCCGTTGTTCTGGAGAGCAATTTAGTAATACTTACAAATGCTCTAATTTGTATTTCTGTTTGTCAAGCAGTTTCACTTATAGGAATCCATCTATAGCATATAATAATGGAAATGTACATTGATGTGAAAGAATGCTTATTATTGGTTTTTTATGATAGCCAGAAAAAGGGAAACAAATGAAATGTGCAGAAATAGGGGATTAGTGACAACCTCGTCTGGACATTCAGTGAAATACAGTGCAGTCTTGAAACAGTATGCTTTGGAAGAGAATTTAATGCCACATTGTTAAATGAAAATAGTAGGTCACAAAATCGTAATAGTATTCCAATTTTGCATACTAAATATATGCATTAAAAACTATGCTGGCAGTGGCTATCTGTGAATTATTTTATTCTTCAGATTTTTGTTCTTTTGTGGATTCCAAAATTTTCTACGGTGAACATGAATCACCTTTGTAGTTATGAAAAAACATTAACAACAGGCATAATAAAAGTGCAGCTTAGCTGAGGTGAGAACTCAGGAATAGAGCTCAGCTGAAACAAAGCGTTTCTGTTTCTCATGCTTGCATGTGTACATTAACTCATTCAACATACACCCGTGTTCGCACGTGGGAATCAGGCAATAAGGTTAGAGAGTGAGGCAATTACCAGATCATAAAGGCTGCTCAGGCCATGATAGGACTTGGACTTTATTCTAAATGAGATGGAAGCTGTTGGAGGATTTTGAACCGAGTTGTGGCATGCATGCTCTGATCACTTCAGCTGCTCACTATCTACCATAGGCAGAGGTAGCTGTGGAGAGAGGGCTGCCCATTGAATATTTGGAGAGCTGGAGTCCTTGGCATTGCCAAATACTTGTCCGCTTAAGCCATGGCTCAGTACAGTCAGGAAGGTGGCTGTGAGCCCCTGTGTGCCTGACAGCTTCCATTGGCGGCCCCAGATCTCCCTTCCCCATCTTGCTCTGAGCCCTGGGAGGTTAACTTCCGTGAACCAGTTACCAGGCTCCCTCATCTTCTGGTCTCCCGTTGGTTTCAGCCACTGCCGGGAGGCCAGCAAGAGTGGTCGGGAGAGAAGGGTCATATTGGAGTAAGTTTCCCCAACTTCCTCCCTCTTACATCACCCCTGGCTCCTGAGTCCTTTAACCACAGGTTTCAGCCCCAGTCAAGGAGCTTCTCTCCACGTTCCTCTCTCCTTCTGGGGCCGTCAACAGCCCCTCTATTTACCCGGTCAAGCCTGGGGTGGTGACAGTCCCTAAGGTCATGAGTTCTGGCCCAATACCCTACCCACACCTTTGTAAACAAACCCCTTAGTAATCTCACTTTAGATCATATGGTCTGAATTTGCCATCTATTTGTAGTGGGAACACTTGTCTGATAATCCACCTTCCTCCTGGTGGGATTGGGGATGTTCTGACTGAACAGGGGATCAGGGTCCACAGCCCAGAGTGGCCTTGCTGGTTAGAGGGACTTTCCAGAATAGGTACTGGTAACCATGATTCCATGGTGGGGTCTGGGGAAGGCTGATGCACTTGAGGGCATGTTTGTAGTTGTTTTCTGGGTCCCTGCCTGCCTCAGGGACACCCCCAGACCTTGGGGAGGAGAGTTATTTATGTCCTTTTCCATCTACCCCCCCACTCCCAACACACACTAAATTCAGAAGGACTTTAACTTTTACCTGTACTTTGGAACCAATGAACATGTCAGAAGGAGGCGGTAGGATGGTAGCGCGGTGCTGCAGTTAAGGGCTTGGACTGCAGAGTCAGCTAGACCTGGGTTCAAATCCTGCCCCTGCTACGTGCTGCTGGGCAACCTTTTTTTTTAATCTTTATTGGAGTATAATTGCTTTACATTGTTGTGTTGGTTTCTGCTGTATAACAAAGTGAATCAGCTACACACATACATATATCCCCATATCCCCTCCCTCTTGCGTCTCCCTCCCACCCTCCCTATCCCACCCCTCTAGGTGGTCACAAAGCACTGAGCAGATCTCCCTGTGCTATGCGGCTGCTTCCCCCTAGCTATGTATTTTACATTTGGTAGTGTATATATGTCCATGCTACTCTCTCACTTCGTCCCACTGCTGGGCAACTTTGAACAAGTTACTTCACCTCTCTAGTCTTTCTCTTTTGTGTGTTTGAAATTTTTATAATAAAAAGTTTGGGGCTTCCCTGGTGGCGCAGTGGTTGGGAGTCCGCCTGCCGATGCAGGGGACACGGGTTTGTGCCCCAGTCCGGGAAGCTCCCACATGCCGCGGAGCGGCTGGGCCCGTGAGCCATGGCCGCTGAGCCTGCGCATCCGGAGCCTGTGCTCCGCAACGGGAGAGGCCACAACAGTGAGAGGCCCGTGTACCGCGAAAAAAAAAAAAAGTTTGAACTTCATGTACCAATAAGAGTTCGGTGGAAGATGAGGCCCCAGAAAATTTCTCGTAATTCTTCTTACTACTTGAGAAGCAAACTAATGCATAATAAACCCTCCTGTTCACTATTCAACTGTTCACAGATGTTAAGCTTCCTTTCAGAGGCTGTTTTGAGGTCATCTGTCAGCAAGGAGTGGAGTAGTGTTTTGCTATAAAAACAGCAAAGGGTGTTATATTTAAACTATACTCCACTTTGTACTTTCTAAAATAATGTTTTCTAAGGGAATAATTTCACTGGGTGGCATAGTTTGTTTTTAGATTGGGTTGGAGACTTAAAAAAAAAACATTAGATTAGAGCCTCACCAAAACAGTGTCTTTTCAGGGAAGACAATGGTGTAGTGAGAGAAAGGGCACTGGGCTGAGAAGAGTGAGTGAACTCACCTCCGTTTTATTTCAGCTTTCTCACTGACAAGCTGTGCGCCTTTGGGCAGGTCATTTAGCTTCTCAATTTCCATAGGTAAGTAATAAGAGAATTGAGCTAATTTCTCCGGTCCCTTCCAATTCCAAACATTTCCTTTTTAATGATAACTTTCTAAGTATATTCGTATTCATTAGAGAAAATCAGGAGTGTGTAGAAAAGGCAAAAACAGAAATAAAATTCATTGTAGTTCTACCACCCAAAAGATAACTCTTAATGTTTTTCAATGCCTGTATGTGTTATTAGTCTTAAAAATCAAATGCATGTAACATTTTGTTGAACAACTAATCCGTAGGTTGTGTCAACCACTGAAGTAGCATAAAGATGAATAAACGTGGTCTCTGCCCTGTAGGAGTTGGTAGTTTCATGGGAACACTGTTCCCTACAGCTTTACACGTTGGGTGCTTCCCATGAGACAGAGAAGCCCTTTCATCTGTCACTTAAGTCTGCTGAGTTTTCATGCCATTTGTGATATAATTTTACTCATATGTGAAGACTTCTTTCCTGAATGTTACTACTTCTGATTATGTGCAGAAGCAGAGCTCTAATAGGCAGGCTAATGAGGAGAGGACAGACATTGTCCATTCTATTCAGTTTCTTTGACTACCTACCCCAAAGGTATTAGAACTGATAGGGAGAAACAACTTGTCTGCTTTGAATCTCTCCTGCTCCTCCTGAGGCCACACTGTCACGCCTCATGAAGACATAATGGGCAATATGACAGCCACAGAGTGGAGGAAGCTTTAGGAATAACAGATCACCTGGAAGCCAACCCTTCTTCCCTGGGACAATTCACCTTGCAGCAGGAAGCAGCTAGAAATCTGGCCTAATGTGATAAAAGAGGGGAGAGGGCAGGGAGGAAGGGGGTAGGAATATTGAGAGACTTCAGCTTATTTGGATAAAATGTGTTAATAAAGGCCACTTAACTTTCATCCAGCATGCCAAGGATGCTATATTTATTCATGAAAGTTTTAGTATATTTTTCCACTCCAGTTTTGAAGTGGAGGTACGTGATCCCTGCTTGGCTGAATGCCCTGCTTACACAACACCATCCCTTGTACCTTTGCCCTAGTTTCAGGGGAATCTGGGTCTGTAGCTGAAGCAGTGAAGAGCAGTTTTCTTACATTATATGCACCTTCCCTGAGCCTCCCAAATAAATGGTTGGGCAGTTTGAACAGTAATTACTGTGTGTTTTTTCTGCCACAAACTTTGAATATGGTATCTTTGAATCTAGCTTAGATAAAAATCTACTACCACTTCATTATTTGGAAAAGATCCTTAGCCCGCCCTCACAAATGCAATTTGTCTTCCAAGATGTGGGAAAGAGACATGAAAGAAGAAATAGATATTACTGATGGCATGCATTTGTGATTTCCTTGTTCTTAAGAAATTCAGGCCTGACCATAACTTATTTTGGGTGTTATCCAGAAAGAGCAAAATAAAACAATATCCAAGGCTGAAAATCAACTTTGGATTATATGTGGAGAAGGAAATTCTAATGCCATGAGAGAAACAGGCCTTGGAAAATCTACCTTCCATGTAAGAGTGGCACAGACCGCACGCAGCATAGAAGGTTGGGTGTTGTTCAGCTTGAAAGAGAAAGTTCAGGAGTAACATGCTAGCTGTCTGCAGATATATAAAGGGCTATCATGTTGAAGGGGGATTGCATTGTTTCTGTGTGTGATGCAAAGGGGATGAACTGCTATATTAATGTGTAAACCCGAGAGAGAGACAGGTTTCTCTTTAGCATAAGGAGACATTTCCAGGGAGCGGTGCAGAGATGGGAAGACATCTTTGCGGAGAGCGGTAGAAAGGTTCTGGTCACTAGGCAGAGGCTGGGAGACTGCTCATCGTCTTTCATCCCACTCTTTCTCTTACTTGCTACACTCCAACCATACTTCTTTTTTCCAGTTCCCCAAAGGAGCTAAGCTCTTTTCCACAGTTGTCACCTCTGCCCGACACTTCAGCCTGCTAAATCTTTTTCTTCCTATAGGTCTCAGCCTAATTGTTATATCCTCATATAGGTGTTTCCTGACCCCCTTATTTAAAGAGGGTCTTACTATTAAAATTATACCATAACACCTTGTATTTTTCCTTTATAGCACTTACCAAATTTAGGCGTGTGTGTGTGTGTGTGTGTGTGTGTGTATGCACGCACAACTTATCACATATATATCATATACATTTCACATGTATATACACACATGTTTATGTAAAACAACACAAATTAATTTGTGTCACCATTTGTTTGATGTATGTTTCACCACTAGAAGGTGAGCTTTTTGCAAAAGGTACCATGTCTGTTTTGTTCATTCTATTGTGTACAGTGCTTGGAACATAGTAGGTGCTCAATAAGCGTGTTAAATGAATGAATGAATGAATGAGATTCAACCATCAAAGTGTGTTGATTAGTATGACTCTAAGAGTGGGACATGAACTGCTAGAGATGATTTTAGATGGGGCCTGGATCCAGCACTAAATAATATTGCATCATCGTGTGTGAAAGTAATTTCTTTTCAACTTAATTTCAATCCTGATTTTGTCAAAGAGAAAAGTTTGGCTTAGTCTTTAATAACTGCTCTAACACTTGCCAGTCTCCCTTGGCAATGCAGAGAGAGATCAGGCAACACTATCTAGCTGGAATTTAATAACATGCTTTGTTTTTATTGCATTCATTCGTGGTTGCTTTCATTTGTGGCAAGGGATATTGATTTTTCCTTTATGGACCTGATCCAAAGTTTTCTTTTAAAATAAAACTGTATAAGTAAAAATGTGTGTTTATTTAATGAAAAATAGTAAGGAAATAATGTACAGTTATGATATGGTGGTGATTCTTGAATGTCTGAAATTTTGGTTCTTGGAGGATCTGAAGTTTTGGAATAGTCTCGAAGGTCACTGGTTCCCCAGAGTCCATCCCCAAACCAGTTCAGGTCCATGACAGAGTGAATGAAGTCAGTTTCATAAAGCTAAATTTAATCATTATCATTCTGATAGCATGTTCTCTTTTGGTATTAAAGTATCCTTTTCCAGAATAGATGGTGATTTTAAAAAGTCCTCAACTTGGCAGAATAAAGTGTTGGCAGCTCCGTATTATTCCTTCCCTTTTAATTATGTGGGGATGATGGTGGGTGGAGGAGGCAGTTTCACCTGCCTTGGAATCCGAAAGTCTGGGCCCCACTGAAATTAGAGGACCTTTGTGGTCCTTTCCAGCGTGGAGAGTGGATTTAATAGGTGCAGGTAAAATCTTGTGTGCCCTGTGTGAATAGCCATTGTGTGTGTGTGTGTGTGTGTGCGCGTGCACGTGCGTGCATGTGCGCACAGTGGTCCCCTGGTCCCCATCCTTTCTGTTAAAAGGATTTGTGTATTTTCCATTTATTTCAAGTAGGGATTCCAAGTACCATATTTATAATGAAAGAGGATGTGTAAATAATTTATAGAAATGATCAGTAGTGCATGAGGGGTGTAATGGGAGAGAGAGACGGTGGAGGTGGGGGTGGGATGTTCCTGTAGCATCTTCAGTTGGAGGGAAGAAAGGGTTGGGAGGGGTCTGAGGCTGGTGGCTCTGAGGTGGCAGAACGGACATTCTGAGGGCAGCAGCTTTCCTTCCTGTTGCCTGAGGTGAGGTGCTTGGGGCCGGGTAAGGAAGAGAGCAGAGGTTGGCAGGGGAGAGACAGGCCGGTCATGTGTGGAAGGATCCACAAGTCAAGGGCTGCTGAGCACCAGGAGGCCTCTGTCACCCAGGCAACGGCCCAAGAAAAAGTTGTCCTGTGGCAGCGTTGCTGTAGCTGCTGCCTTTTCCTTCCATTTGTGTCTGTGCCGAATTTGCTTTGCTTATAGAACCCAAACCCTGAGGCTAAGACTCTTACATTCCTGTTAGAAATTCAGCAGAGATATTAAGACTGGAGAGATTATAGCTTACTGATTGAGTCAGTTTTGGCAAGTACCTGATTAAAAACATCCAAAGAGGGCTTCCCTGGTGGCGCAGTGGTTGAGAGTTGGCCTGCTAATGGAGGGGACACGGGTTCGTGCTCCGGTCCGGGAGGATCCCACATGCCGCGGAGCGGCTGGGCCCGTGAGCCATGGCCGCTGCGCCTGCGCGTCCGGAGCCTGTGCTCCGCAACTGGAGAGGCCATAACAGTGAGAGGCCCGCGTACCGCAAAAAAAAAAAAAAAAAAAAATCCAAAGAACCCGACCCTTAAAATGATTTAAACTGGATGTAACCCATGGTCAGTGTTTGCGTTTGAAGCTGTTGCCCTTGACGACATTCTTACTGTGTGGTTGGTATCATCTCTCACCGTCTGAGCTGGTTATATCCATGGTATATATGTGTGTTTGTGCCCATGTCCAAGTCAGTGGCTGTTTAAATCTGAGCCATGTAATCGAAGGTCCACACTTTCAACTCAGCAAATACTCAGTGGATATTTATGGAGCCCCTGTCAAGCATCATGGTGGGAGGGGTGCTCCATGAATGGTGTGTGTCCATGTCTGCTCATTCATACAACTCACGTTTGCAACAATATCGTGTATGTTAGGGTGAAACAAGTGCTGCTAGAAAGGGATCAACACGATATTCTAGGACCGCAGAGCAAGAAACATTTACTTCTCGGTGGAAATTAAACAAGGCTTTGTTGACATTTGATATGGGCCCTGAGAAGATGGTGTGGGGTGGCGGGTAGATGGTAAGGATGTGTGATCCTGTGGTAAGAAAAGCATGAATGAAGATAGAGGAGAACATTTGTTTGGGAAATGGTGCGCTGAGAAGTAAACCTCCAGATTATCACACAGCACATGGGTAGTAGTATTGGTAAGGGCTGTCTTTATATTTTCTGTTCAGACAGTGTCGCACAGTAGTGGCAATAGATGGTGCTGATGGAGACATGGGAATGCCATAGGGCAATGGGAAAAAGTCAGGAGGCAATGCAGATTGACAACTAGTAGGGGAATATAGACCTAACTTATGGCCATCAATTAATAGATGTTTTTGTGAAGAAGGTTCCAGTAGACATATATTTTACTCTAGATATTGATATTTGGGAGGAATGCATTTAAGAACATACAGACTATTAGATGACCAAATGAATAATGTTACATCCAGCAGAGTATGATTTTCTTTATAGTTAAACCACAGTCAACAGAACTATATTTTTCTTTGGAAAGTCAGAATTCTTTTAATGTAATATGCTTAAAGAGAGCTTCCTACTTTAAAGTATGTTGTCCATGACAAGAGATGATCTTTTCCCCAAATAACCCAAATGTTACACTTCTGAGCTAAAAGCAACTTGAAACCAATGAGTAGAACTACAAATCTGCTGTTTACTGTTACTGAGTCTGCATTTAACTGAGTGGTCTTTCTAAGTGTTTGCCAGCAGGTGGTGACAGTGCTGTCTCTGCAGTTTGTTTCCTTTTATTTATTTATTATTTAGAAAACACATACTACCTGTTCATTACAGGAAAAGTTAGAAAGCTCATTAGAGAAGCGTGGGTGGGAGTCACATGGTCCCACCATCCATAGGTAATCACTGCTGAAGTTCTGGCATGTGACGCTTTGGTTGCACACTGACCAAAGCCAGCTCAGTAGTTCACAATTAATAAGCTCATGCTTGGAAGATATCAGTTGCCTCCAATGATTACAGATCCTTGGAGGTGAGGACCATGGGTCTCCACTCCCACAGCCTCCCCAAGAGGTAGAAGGGTAAATCAAAAGCCGTTCTCTGAACCAAACCCTGCTACAGGGACAAACACGCGTCACCAAACGGGCACACAGCCCATTCTGGGAATTGCTGGTGAGCCTCTGACTCCTGGCCTTCTAGGCACTCAGAGGAGCACCTTGAGTGAAAGCCTGTGGGATGAACAGTGTCAGCACTGCGGCTGTAGGATTCAGCCAGCCTCCCAGGCTGCTCAGGTCACAGAACCCACCGTCACATGCGCTGCAGGGATGTTGGCAGCTGGGCTTGCCTAATTCTCATACCCTGGTCATGGCCTAGTTGCCTGTATTGCATTTCAGGCGGATCCATGTGTTTTCAACACCTGTCTTTTTATCAATAAAAACCATTTCCAATATCCATTATAGTTATTATCAAACCCTCTGATATTGATCAAAGATAAAGGTAGTTGAAGCCTTTTAATAGCCACCTCTGGAGTGTCAACTTTAGAGTCTTTCAAATGCTAACTAACTGCTTACTCCTAGGATATAAATTAAAACTCACACATATATATCACGCTGTTTATGCCAGAGTATTTTGAAGAGAATTACAGATAGTTTTTCAATTTATATGATGGGGTATGGGTGTGTGTATATAAATTGCTTAACACTTTTCTATTTATTTATTTATTTATTTATTATTATTATTTTTTTTTTTGCGGTACGCGGGCCTCTCACTGTTGTGGCCTCCCTCGTTGCGGAGCACAGGCTCCGGACGCGCAGGCTCAGCGGCCATGGCTCACGGGCCCAGCCGCTCTGCGGTATGTGGGATCCTACCGGACCGGGGCACGAACCCACCCCACCCCACCAGCTCTAATATGCCTAATATGGTTTGTTGTGTATCTTTTCAGACTTTCCCTATTCATATACAAACAAAATATATATAAAATTATTTCTACAAAAATAAGATCACACTGTTCTATAACTTGCCTTTTGAAACTTAATATGCTATTTGTAAGTTTTATTTCATTTTTTTCATGATTATATTCTGGTGTACATCATACTTTATTTAAACAGTCCCCTCTTGGTGGACATTTAAGTCATTTCCAGTGTCATCTTATACAGTGATGCAGTAAACGTCTGTTTACACAGACCTTTGTGTATGTTTCCTGGAATTCTTCTCAGTAGAAGAGGAACTTCTGGGTCACGGGGTCTGCACATTTTAAATACCGGTAAATATTTAGAGATTGCTCTCTAAAGAGGCTATACTTACGCTAATTTACACTCTCATCACCATCATTAAGTCTTTGTCTCACCTTCAGTGTCACTATCTTAGGGAAGTCTGACTTGTCACCTTTACCTCAGGCAGCGTGGGTGCCCCTCCTTTCTTCTCAAGGGTCCCACCAAAGTTCTGGTTCCTTCCCAAACTTTGGCACTCACCCCAGTATCTGAATGTTAGGTAATCAGTCTCACCACTACATCACTGAGCTCTTTATTTTTCCTATAAGGTTGTTTTTTTTTTCTGATTTCACAAGTAGCCCATGTTCACTATATAAAATACCAACATTATGGAAATACCTTACATTAAGGAAATACAAAAGATCGATCTTTGTTTATTTTAGAAAGTCTGTTCACATATGCCTCCCTCATTAGCAGTGACAGCATGACCATACTAACTGATGCATGCGTCTGTCTCACCTGCAGGCCTGAGTTCCTAAAGGGGAAGGGACCATATCTTTTCATCTTTGTGCCCCAGCACTTAATATGGTGCATAGTGCATCTCAGTGAATGTTTGTCACCTGACAGGATGGGTAGAGTAAGATAAGCCTCAGAAAACATGCCAAGTTACGGAAGTGCCTCTAGTCGATTCCAGTGTGACCTATGTATTGTTTGGCTTAGCCTCCTTTAAAAGGGTTGGCTTTGAATGGACTCTCTCACAGTACCAGGCCCTTAACAGAAACTCTGATTCTGATGAAATTCACACTCTTCTAGAAGATTTGGTTTCATAGCCTTCAGGACCTATTTAGTTCCTCGAACAAAGCAAACGCAGGAGCCTGGGAAGCAGTTATTAGCTGAGGGAGATTGGTTTACTAATGTGATTTGTTGCGCTGTGTGTTTATTATCCACTGGCTCTGTGCTCATGAAGTCAATATCCCCTGCATTCTGCTGAGCCAGGCAATCTGGTGAAATAAGAGGTGAAGCCAGGCCCTGGTCAAGTTCCAGAATCTAATTGCAACCACAGTAATAGCTACTATATATTGGATGTTTTACATGTCATTTAATCCTCATAAAAACCCTATGAGGAAAGTACTGTTTTCCTCCAGGTTCTAGATGATATTTGGCCTCAGGGAGGTAAACTTTCCAAGGTCGCACAGCTATTAAGTGGCAGTGTGTGGCTTTGAATCCAAGTCTTTTTGTTAGTAAACCATCTTTACTCCCTTTTTTGATCCTCTTTCCTGTCCCCAGGCGCCCAAAACGGTCCTTCCACTATGGAACAGGAAAAGTAGATCATCTGATAGAAAAGCTCAGAGTCCCTTTGTTCATTGAAAACACTCTTCAAATCCTCAAGAAAACACCTCATCTTTTACTTCGTTTTATTCTCCTCCTTTAAAATCATAGACCCTTAGAGATGAAAGGGATTAAGTCCCCAGTTCACTTGCTTTTGAGGGAGGAGCAGGCAATGGCCGACTTGTTATCCATTCTTACCATCGAGGTAGAAAGGCTTCCAGATTTCGCTACATGCATGGAAAGCCTGGTGTTGCTCTGGATTTATATGGGTGCAGAGCTAGAGTCTAACAGAATTAAACGTCATAGGTAAACTCCAAACTAGGACCAGAAACATAAGGATAGGCTCGTCCATGGACCCTATGAGGACCCACAAATTGCCCCAAAGCCATGTTCCTACCAAGAGTCTAAACAAGATCTTGCAGGTTTCTTTTTGATTATATTCATCCCATCCCAAATGGTCAAACATTTCTTTCATTTCTACTGATGTGTAGAAGAGGAGATATATGTCCATAATCACTTATCTGAAATCTGTAAGGAAATGCTTTGCTCATTACATCTTATGTTGCATCAGACCCCCAGTGGGACTGGGATTGTGCTCTGCAATCAGACATGTTAATATATCTGTGGTTCGACTTAACTGTTATTAAGGAAAGACTATAAATATGTGTCCCTTCGGGTCAGATTTTTGTTACCAGATGAGTTGCACACATTTAGGAAAAAGCTTTCATAATTCAGAACTTTCTGGGTTTCAGAATTACAGGTCAGGAATTTGGGGCCTATAATTTCCTCCCTCTTTGCACTGGTAGAAGTTGAACTTGTGGACCACTAACATTATGTTTGATAGAGGACCCTCATGCCCTTTGTTAAAAGCAAAATAAACTTTGTTTCCAAGGAGGGGTCTGCCTCCTTGACATCTAGGGGGCTGCTAAGCACCACTCTCGTGTGTGTGTGTGTGTGCACGCGTGCGCGCACGTGTGTGTTTCCTTGGTAGCTTAGTTCCACACCTGACAGTTCCCGGGGTGGGGAACTCCCTCAGGCTGCTCTCCCTAACCCTAACCCCAACCAGTTCCTCAGCCACATTCCCTTTGCTCTCTCTCCTGAGTGGATCTGAACAGCCAGTTTCCACCCTTGTCTTTGTGAGGACTGTCACACTTCACACTACCCAGCAGGCTGCTTTTCTCTAAGCCACATACTCCCTAAGCCTTTGTTCCTTGGTTCTGGGAGCCTTCACCATGGCAACCATTTTGGCTCATCTCAGTCCATTCCCAGGTGGCCTCTGAGGCTTTGCCCACACGGTGCCACGCTGAAAAATGCAGTCTGGCCCACGAGTTTGCTTTCACATTTTAATTGCTTATTTTGAGTTGCGGCACAGTCCCAGGGATTTTTTCTGCAGAGGGATGGGTTTCACCATGCCTGGTGACCGGGCTGCTGTCTCTCACCCTCCTCGGTGTGAGACGCATGCACTTCTTACACCCACGGTGATGCCTCACCGTTTCCAAAGCCTTTCTGAGATTAGGACAGGCCGAAGCCAGATGGTTCGACAAGCTCTCGTTTCTGTTCCCACTTTGGTTCCTTGCAGCCTCTTATGTTCTGAGAGCAGTTGCTTTTCCAGTCTGTGGACCCCATCAAGCAGTGAGTGTCTTCAGAAACTATTTGCTCCCTGAAGGGTCTGGACGTTGCTGCCGGTGGCTGGACTTTGACAGCTGGTACCATCACCTTCCCTCAGCACCCGATTTATCAGAGTGCAATATTCATGCCATGTGGCTTTGGGGCCAAGGGTATTCAATCATCCAGTGACTTAAATTGCCAAGGAAACAATGTCTGCTGGGACTTCAGAATTTACCACCTGTTCCCAGGCTCTAAAATTCTTGCTGACACAGTTTATTCTCATAACCACCCAGATCTGTGAAGTGTGTAAATCTTTGAACTTTTCTGCAAAATTCACTTTTTTGCATGCAGGGCCTTGAACAGGGGCCCAAAGAACATGGGCTTTAGGGGATCCATGAACTTCTGGAAATTGTATGCACTATTTTGTATGGATGTGGGTATGGGCATTTTTTGAGAGGCTTGCACTGAGTCCTTAGCATCCTATTCCAAAGCAGTGTGGCCCCAGGAAAATAATTTAGTCTTCTGAGCCTCTGGAAAATGAGAATAATAAGAGATCTGACCCCATTCATTCGCATGAGGATACAATGAGAAAATGCATGTAAACTGCCTGGTACAGTGTCCATGAACATTCAGTAAATGTTAGCTATCACTCTTCATCTGTGATCCTCGAAAAGTTAAAATTATGCGACGGCTTTCTATGCCACAGAATTAGGTAGCAGATATATCATCAGTAATATTTATCAACATTGTTACAGCCCTTTATGCCGTATCAAGAATCTTTGCCATACTGCCTCATGTGATCTTCACAGCATCCTTGTTGGTAGGTGGGAGAGACTGCATAACTATCTTCTCCCACAGATGAGAAACTGAGGCTCAAGGGAGACAAGACCACCCAGCTAACAAGGCTCAGAAAAATGGCTTCTGCTCGCGTTCTAGTGACCTGACAGATCATAAGACAGTTACAACATACAGAGTGTGATGAGTGCCTTGACCCTTGAAGTCCAGGAAGTTACGGCAGTCAGGAGGGTCAAGGAAGGCTTCCTGGAATAAATGACTCTTAATCTGAGCCCTGACATGGAGGTAGGAATAGGCCAGGTGGAGAGTGGGCTGTGGCAGTGTTACCCGCAGAGGCATTAGCACGTGCCAGTTCCTAGAGCAGGGGGACCTCAGTGGTCAGGCGCCTCTTGGCAAGAGGGGATGGAGATAAGGCAAAAAGAGCAGTTTTCAGGACTCCTCCCCTAAAAAAAAAAGATGAATAACTGAAGAAAGAGGAAAGGAGTAGAGCAGAGAATTACGTTTGGGTTTATACGCATACCTACAAACCGTGCAGCCATTTAAAATAATTCTGGGGATGTGTTTGATATGTTAAGTGAGGAAGAGCACGTATAAAATTGCCCATATGCCGTGATTTCAGCTGTGTAGAAATGAATCTACCAAGGACCAAAACTTAGAAATTCAGTGGAAGAAGGGAAGTAACTCTTGTATTGAGGTGATACTTTTTTTTTTTTACATGTAAGTCCAAACTTTATTTAAAATTATATTTTAAATTTAACATCACCAAACATCACAATGGGGGAAAAAAATAAATGACAGAAAGAAAAAGAAAAAACCCCACAGTGGAGGTGATACATTTTTGAAACTCATTTTAATGTGTTGTTTTTGAGGTTTTGTTTTAGTTGCTTGGTGCTCCCGATACCTGGCCTGGGTGGTCCAGGCTCCAGCGTTCATCTCACCCGGCTTCCAGCCTCTTTAGTTCCTACTCATTCACTCATTAGTTCATTTCATGCTTGCAGGCAGTGGGCTTGAGCAAGTCTCAGTTATGTCTGTGTGTCCGTCCCTGACTGGGTCAGCATTCAGAGAGCCCAGAGCCCCTTGCCTCTGTGTCTAGATGAGATCACGTGTTCTCTCACTTGCTTTCAGGACACCTGTAATTGACACTCCCCTTTTGTTCACGTGAGGAAAAAGACAAGGCAGTGCCGGTTAGTGAGCAAGGCTCCTTCCACAATCCGGATGGAATGAAGCAGGGAAATTAAGTAACCAGAGAGGTGACAACTGGAATAACTGGGTATCAGGCAGAAATGTCCACTTGACCTGGCGTATTACTGTTTGGAGCTTGATGCTTTTGGAAAATTGCCTGGTTCCTTCTAAGTTTTCCACAGGGATCAAAGGCTTTGTTTGCTCTGAATGTGTTTTTAAGCAGTTAATTGGAAGCTTTCCCTTTCGTGCAGGTCAATGAGAAAAAAGCACTGTGCTGCTCTGAGAGTGGGCATCCACAAGCAACCTTTACCCCCGGTGCTCTTTATACGTTCTGTGCATTTCTGAGGTTCTGTCCCTTCTGAAGGCAGCCTCAGCACACAGGGACAGTTAAAAACTGTGTTTAAGATACGATACATAGTATCTGCTTTAAAATGCTCCAACACACACACAATGTGTGGGAGGGTATGCAATAAGATGGGCAAGGAGTATATGGGGTTCTTTACGCTATTGCCTTCACCTTGTTTATCTTTGAAATTTTTCACAAGAAAAAAAGACTTGAATAACATTTAAAAGACTGGTAACAGAATACTTACTGGAAATAAATATGAGAAGCCCTGCGTGACAGTATGCCCTCTGATACCTCTGGGGACAGCCAACTCCAGATGCCTCCTTGGGCCCTAGAGTGAATGGGAGCTGATGGGGCAGGGGAAGTAGAGGTACCCAGAGGTGGCAGCTGTCCGTGGACATGGGGCTCATTAGAATATGTAACACAAAAAGGGTAATTACATGAATTTTAGAAAACCAGAAAGAAATACTCCAAAATTCTACTCCTGAATAGTTCATTTTCTTATTTTATATTTTCAAAGTTTTCTTAAAAGAACTCTCTTTAACTCTCTGTCATCACCTTAAGAACCCTGAAGCTCTGATGATGGGATTACACATAACTCAAGTAAGTGATGAGGAGCTTGCCCCAAGTCCCACATCCAGTTAGAGGTAGAACTTGGCCAGGTGCCAGGTGTGGCATGTATGAAGATTTATACTATGCTTTAAAAAAAAAAACATTGCTTTAGCTCTGGACCCTTTTCAAAATGAGCATGGTCTTTTAAAAACTCCTAACCAGGACTTCCCTGGTGGCACAGTGGTTAAGAATCCGCCTGCCAGTGCAGGGGACACGGGTTCGAGCCCTAGTCCGGGAAGATCCCACATGCCGTGGAGCAACTAAGCCCGTGTGCCACAGCTACTGAGGCTGTGCTCTAGAGCCCGCGAGCCACTACTACTGAGCCCACGTGCCACAACTACTGAAGCCCGCACGCCTAGAGCTCGTGCTCCACAACAAGAGAAGCCACCACAATGAGAGGCCCCCACAAAGCAACAAAGACCCAACACAGCCAAAAATAAATAAATTAATTAATTTAATTAATTAATAAAATAAAATAAAACCTCCTAACCAACCACATCCCAGCTTCCTCATCTTCCTTCTGTATTGTGCTTGGCATTCCCTGACGGACAGTTGTCTTCCCACATTCAAATTGTTGATACCTAAGGTGGTATATATTCCTTGCAGGGACATCAGTGAGTCACTTGTCAATTGATATATTTTTTAATTGGTCAATAATTACATTTATTTATTTACTTTTATCGACGTGCAGTTGATATGCAGTGCTGTGCCAATCTCTGCTGTACAGCAAAGTGACTCAGTTTTACACACATGTAGACATTCTTTTTCTATATTCTTTTCCATTATGGTTTACCACAGTACACTGAGTATAATTCCCTGTGCTATTAGGACCTTGTTGTTTACCCGTTCTAAATGTAATAGTTTGCATCTACCAACCCCAAACTCCCAGTCTATCCCTCTCCCTCCCCCCCTCCCCCTTGGCAACCACACGTCTGTTCTCTGTGTCTGTGAGTCTATTTCTGTTTTGCAGATAGGTTCATTTGTGCCATATTTTCGATTCCACGTCTAAATGATATCTTATGGTAGTTGTCTCTGTCTGACTTACTTCACTTCGTATGATAATATCTAGTTGCATCCATGTTGCTGCAAAATGGCATGCATTGGTGTTGAACATATATTTATTGTCAGACACTGTGTTAGGCACCAAGAATATAATGGTGAACAAGACACAGTCCTTGACTTGAAAAGTTTACACAGGCTGGGGAGGCAAACGAATAAACAAGCACTTACAACACAGGGGGATCCCTGCTTTGATAAGGGCAGGCTTGGGAACATGGCTGTATGGGAAGAGGGGTGTGAACACTGACCTGGCCTTGGGGATGGGGGTGTATTCCAAGGGAGGTTTCCCTCAGGAAGTCATGCCAAGCCAGCATCTGAAAAGGCTGTTAGCTAGAAAGAGGGGTGCAGAAAGATGGGGGGAAGCTGCCCAGGCAGAGGCAAGTAATTACAGCCTTTCCCAAAGCACGTGTCTGAGGGCTGCAGGGTACTAATATTGGATTTATTCACACCGCCTGTGTTTGCAAAGAAAACTTATTTTTCTAGAGAGAACTCAGCCTTCACTTGAGCTCCTCTTCTCACCCACACTGGGTAACAGAGGACAACCACGTCTTATTGCAGTTGGATAACTTGGTCTCATCCAACAGCTGAAATGGGCTCTTTAGGTAACTTGGTTTTGTCTGGAGGCCTCCGTCTTTCAGAGCCCTGTCCCCACTACAGCTCCTCCTTAAGGGGGCACCTGAGACTAGCAGGGAAGAGTGGATTCACGGCTGCACAGTGGCCTGGATAAGGGGCCGCATACTGAGCCTTCAGAGTCCCTGTCTGTGCCCGGGCCGGCCTGCTCCCTGGAGGGTATTGGCAGAAATGCCTCTGGTGCTGCCCGGCTTCTCAGGATGGTGTGTTGGCAACAACCATGGGGGGCCCTGGGCTGGCCATTCGCCACTAGCTTCCAGGTCCCTCCCTGCGCGCTGGCAATCCACCAGCCCTCAAATGCAAAAGGGGGAAAAAAGCACAGTCATAGATTTTAACATTACTCCTATTTGTTATCTTGGTTAAGTTTCTGGCCACAGAAGTTTGGCACCTCAGTTAACATATGTTAGCTCCTCGTCCTCTTCCTGCTGGTCCAGTTTCTCCCCTCTTCCCTCAAAGAGAGGACAGAAGGGAAGAAGATCCTTATGGGCTCAAAGTGGCATTTGGGAGATGAGACCCTTGGTACTCAAACAGTATGGGATTTTAGACTTTTAAAATAAGAATAAAGTGTGCAAAAAAAGCCAAAAACGGGCTTCCCTGGTGGCGCAGTGGTTGAGAGTCCGTCTGCTGATGCAGGGGACACAGGTTCGTGCCCTGGTCCGGGAAGATCCCACATGCCGCGGAGCGGTTGGGCCCGTGAGCCATGGCCACTGAGCCTGCGCGTCCGGAGCCTGTGCTCCGCCGCGGGAGAGGCCACAACAGTGAGAGGCCCGCGTAACGCAAAAAAAAAAAAAGAATAAAAAAAAAGAATAAAATGGAAGAAACCTGCCCACATTCTCTAAACTTATTGAAGCCCTTTGAATTGTCAGTAAAGAACAACAATAATAAAGTTGTTATTACAACTAATGTTTGTAAAGTCCCTTACAGTAATTTTTCACAGAAGGGTGCCTGACTCATTGTGAGCACTCAGTGAATTGTTGCTGCTATTACAGTTCTTATTTTATTTAATCTCTGCACTGTCCCTCCTTCGTAGATAAAGTTATGATCCCTTTTCACAGATGAGGAAACTGAGGCTCAGATAAAGCAACTTGCCCTAGAGCACCGTGTAGTAAGTGGGTGGCAGGTTGTCAATCTAGGTCTTCCTGCTCCAGCTCCCAGGCTCCTTCTTCAGTCTCCTTGGTTCCTCCACACCTGTCCCCCAGCCACTCCAGTTTACTTACAGAGTCTTAAGGTGAGACAGTATTTCCACCTTTAAACCAGCCCCAAGGGAAATCCTTAAATTCTAAGACATAATCTTCCTTAGGTCTTAAGCACAGCTGAGCCACATGGGGTCAAACTAATTAGCTTTTGATTCTGTCCTGCAGGTAAATTTAGAGGCAAATAAAAAGTACAAGTATGGTTTAACAACTGTCTCCAGCTTTTAAGGTTAGATCCTATGTATGCGCGTTCACACACACACACACACACACACACACACAACACCTGATAAATTATTTTAGTAGGTATTGATGAGAACAGAATGCATGAGACTCATTTTCTTGAGGCTCAATAAGAGCTTTTTACATTGATTTAGAAAGTAATGAATGCACAGCTTGAACCATTTCTAATTCCAGCAAACTAACCAACCTAAAGAAACCTTACATCTCTTGGCAGCTTGCAAATAGGTCATTAGGGTTGACCATTACTGTGCAGGAAACAAAAGTGAGCAAACCTTTTGACCTGAGAATGGAAAGCAAGACCTCTCTCCAGATGTTCAGTAGTAAGAGAGCCGGCCCAGGAGCCGAGGACTCAGGCAGGAGGAGGATTAATCATTTAACACTTTCTGCCCTGACTCTACTGTGCTGCCTGCGCAGGTGGACTGCAAACAAGTGTCCAGATGAATAATTCACGCTGGCAGTGGCTTTGACCTCTCTGAGCTGTCTCCCTCCTGAGCGGGGAGCAGGGAGCATCCGACCATAGAAAGACACACCCTGGCCTAAGGTTAAATCCTTGTTGTCTCCACCCTACTGCATTGGCTATTTCCTGTTCTGATTGCTAATCCTTAGTGAAGTGCTCAAACCACCCACTTCCGGGCACAGAAAAGGAAGGCCCGCTGGTATGGGGTGTGGGTTGGGATAATGGCCTTCAACAGTCCAGTTTTGGAAGCAGCCTCCCTGGAGTGTGTGAGAGGGTTAGCGGAGCCTGGCACTTCGTGGGGCATGGGGCGCTGTGATCCCTTGAAGCCGAGGCTTGGGCGAATCATTTAACTTTCCTGAGCCCTAGCTTCCCCAGCCTCCAAAACCGAAGCCACGGTCCTTGCCCTGCCCACCTCAGGAGGAGGAAGCGATAACAGTTGGTAACTGTTTACAGTTTAAAGCACATTTAAACGTAAGTTGTTTCTAAAAGGTTTATTACTGTAGGATTCCACTTCCTGAGGTGCCTAGAATAATAAACTTGATGGAGACGGAAAGTGGCGTGGTGGGTACAGGTAGGTGGGGGGAGGCGGGAATGGGAGTTAGTGCTTAATGGGTACAGAATTGCAGTTTGCGAAGATGAAAAGTTCTGGGGATCCATAGTGGTGATGTTTGCACAAACAGTAGAAATGCACTTAATGCCACTGAACTGGACACTTAAAATGGTTACATGTTTTGTTTTGTTTTTTTACATCTTTATTGGAGTATAATTGCTCTACAATGGTGTGTTAGTTTCTGCTTTATAACAAAGTGAATCAGTTATACATATACATATGTTCCCATATCTCTTCCCTCTTGCATCTCCCTCCCTCCCACCCTCCCGATCCCACGCCTCTAGGTGGTCACAAAGCACCGAGTTGATCTCCCTATGCTATGTGGCTGCTTCCCACTAGCTATCTATTTTACGTTCGGTCGTGTATATATGTCCATGCCACTCTCTCGCTTTGTCACAGCTTACCCTTCCCCCTCCCCATTTCCTCAAGTCCATTCTCTAGTAGGTCTGTGTCTTTATTCCTGTCTTACCCCTAGGTTCTTCATGACATTTTTTTTCTTAAATTCCATATATATGTGTTAGCATATGGTATTTGTCTTTCTCTTTCTGACTTACTTCAATCTGTATGACAGACTCTAGGTCCATCCACCTCACTACAAATAACTCAATTTCATTTCTTTTTATGGCTGAGTAATATTTCATTGTATATATGTGCCACATCTTCTTTATCCATTCATCTGTCGATGGACACTTAGGTTGCTTCCGTGTCCTGGCTATTGTAAATAGAGCTGCAATGAACATTTTGGTACATGACTTTTTTTTTTTTTTTTTTTTTTTGCGGTACGCGGACCTCTCACTGTTGTGGCCTCTCCCGTTGCGGAGCACAGGCTCCGGACGCGCAGGCTCAGCGGCCATGGCTCACGGGCCCAGTCGCTCCGCGGCATGTGGGATCTTCCCGGACCGGGGCACGAACCCGCGTCCCCTGCATCGGCAGGCGGACTCTCAACCACTGCACCACCAGGGAAGCCCCAGATTGGGATTTTTATAGTTGCAAGTAAGAGAAACCAGCCGGAACCAGCATTAACATAACAGTCATTTATCAGGACAGGAGGAGCTGTCTTCCCAGACCAGGGCACTCTGTTCCGGCTCCCCATCCTCAGCCTGCTGGCTTCCCAGTCCAAGTGGCAGGGGCGGGGGGCCCTCCAGGCTCCCAGCGCTGGTTTCTGTGCTTGGGTCAGCAATCACCTCCTGACCAGTGAGCCGTGGCAGGGGAGCAGGGTCACACGCACACTTGGGGCGGGTCAAAGCCCACATATGCTGGGGAAGAGCAGCCTTGAGCCGTCCGTGGGCTCTGCTCTCTCTGGTGGTGGACCCTGCAGACCACTCAGTCCCCCCAGCTTCCTCCCCGGGCTTCCCATCACGCTCCCCACCCCGGCTCCTCCGTGATTCTTTCTCGGCCCCGCTGGCCGTTCCCTTCTTTGTGGATGCTGCTGCTTTCATCCTCCACCCCTGCTATTAGTGTGCTTTGTGATTTCACTGATGCATCTTCCCATTTTGCTCATTTTCCTTAGATAATCTCAGTGAGTCCCATGACTTCAGTTGCTATCCGTTTGCATTCAGATTCAGTTACTGTTCAGATCTGAGTGCCTGACCCATGTATTCTGCTGCCTAGCAGTATATCTCCAAGAGAGATCCCACTGTGCACAAAACTGCATGTGCCATCTGCCTGTCTCCCCTGAGGCACCCCCATTCACCTGACCCCCCCACATGCTCTATCTCTGTGAACGATATCAACAACTACCCCCTGTTAAATCTGCGAGCCGCCTTATTGCTTTCCTGTCCTGTACCAAATAAATCTAATCGGGTATGAAACGCTTTCCCTTAATGCCTCTCGAATTTGTCCATTGCCATGGCCTTAATTCAGGCCTGCATCATTTCTTACTAATTTGTAACTGGCCTCTTGTGCCACCTTGCAATTTGCTTCCCTATAGTGCAATCCATGCGATCTTTCTAAATAAAAAAATCTGGTTATTTCAGTTCCTTGATTAAACTCCTTCAGTGGCTCCTCAGTGCCGTTGGAATAAAAGTCAGACCTCAGTGTGTGAGGCACAGAACTCTCCCACACCTACCTGCCCGTCCAAGAAACCTCAGCTCTTGGTTCTCTCCAGCCTTAGACTTTCTGAGTATGTCTTGTTCTCCAAGACTCCCCTCCATGCCTTCTTTTAAAGAAAAAATAAATAAATAAGGTTTTATTATTTACAAACAAAGCGTTAACACAGAGTGAGTAAAAAAGCGTAGACTGCTTCTGAAATTCAAAAGGGGGAAAGTTGAGGTCATTAGGTTCAGGGGAAATGTATCTACCTCTGTGGTGTCTACTTAAAAAGCTGCCATTGAGTCCAAAAATAGTAATAACCTTGCATCAGATATACCAGACACCTAGAAACCTACTTCTACCAAAAAGAAAAGAAAAGAAAAGAAAAAGGCGTGAAGGTTCTGACAGTGCAATTGGACATGCCCTGAAGTAAACCAGGTTAAGTCTGCACCCCATATCGAAATCTCTTGTATCTAAGGTGGAGGCTGGAAGAAGCTTAACTGTCTACACAGTTGGCAGAGCACAGCCCCTGAACTATCAATAACTTTCCGGTCCTATTACACTTTAACCAGGTGACTGAAATGGGACTTGCCCTGGGGCTGGGAAAGGGCATTTGGTGAGAAAGAAGACAGGGACATACATTGAGTAACAACCAACAGCCTCTGCTACCATCCTGACTTGGTGTCCCACGATGATCAGTATTTTATGCTGCTCCACACCAGACTGGTTATTTCCTGCTATCTGCACTGAGTCACTAATTACAGAGAATTCTGGGTCTTGGTAGCTACAGTTACCCAAGGTTCACATTTTTAAGTACAACCTTCCATCTTGTTCTATTCTATTAGTAATGTTTGGTTGCAAAGAACAGAAATATCCAAGAACAGTGGTTAAAACAAATAAGAGTGTGTTTTTTCCTCACATAATATGAAGTCTAGAGGTAGGCTGGTTCAACTTCTCATCAGAGCCACTTGGCATGTTGGCTTTCATCCTCATGGTGACAGCATGGTGGCTACAGCTCCGGCATTACGTCTACATCTAGGTGAGAAAACGGGTTGGAAAAGGGTTCCTCTTGCCAACTGTCTCCTTTTATTAGGAACCAGAAACAGACTTTTACTTAGGTTTTATTCACCAGAACCATGATCTATGGACATCTGTGACTTCAAGGGCGGCCGGGAAAGAGTATATTTAGCACGGCATGGTAGAGTACTGAACAGAATTGGGGTTATGTTTACAAGAAAGAAAGGAGTCAGAGTAAGTGCATTCACAGCTAACAGGGTCTGTCATATGTTACATCAAATGTGTTTCTGTTGCCGCAGCTACTCAATCATATTTACTCTTGCCATAAACGCTTTAGTGTTGTTCTTTTTTCTCTTGAAATTCAGAAGTGTTCTAATACTTTTGCAAAGTGCTTTCTGCAGAATTCAGTTTTACACTGCAGATAACCCTGACTCTAAATGGACAAAAGATATTGGCTGGACTAAGTGTTTTCTGGAAACCATACTCCCAAATTGTACTAGTTTTTCCACGATTGAGCTATTTAATCAAACATTCACAATATATATGCAAATCTTGTTAATCTTCTGTTAATGATAACAGTCAGTCTGGATGGCCCGTGCTTGACACGGGAGCATTAGAATGACTCAGTGCACATATCTCTACTGCTTGCCTCAGTAATTCTTCACAATCGTTTAGTTTTATAATCTAAATTTGTTGGAATTAAACTTGAACAGCTCATAAATAGTATAATTAATTTTTGTTCCACTTCAGATCCAATTACAAATTGAGTTAAATCTACTGCTGTGTGTCCTCTCTGCTCCCCACATATTCCCTGGATCGCGATACTCACGCTGTTGCTGTTTGACTTTTCACTGTAGTCGTGTGACCTGGGAGGGCGTGCACCCCACCCCACCCGGCTTGTTTATCATCTGCTTAGCAGAATACCTGGCCCACAGTAGGTGCGCAGTAAGCCTTGGTTGAATAATTTAATTGCCAGTGACTCGACAGTCATTAGTTAGGTATCAGCAGAGGCAGTCCCCACTGGCCTGCTCGTTCCTGTGCGCCAGCCAATGTTTTATTTAAAAAGAAATCATAGGCTACACACTAAAATATGTCAGGCTGGATTTGTATATTTAGGCTCTCTGTGGTGTTTCCTGTTTTCCTCTGAAACACGTTTGTGTTTTGTTGTCCAGGCGCCCAGAAGAGAATGACTTTGTGATGCTATTTCCCAAGTCTCAGGGAATTGTCACGATTGCCCTAATTTGAGTCAGGAGCCTACCCCTGCACCAGGCAGGATCTGTGTCCAGGGGGCTGGGCTACTTGTAATGCACTTTCAGTAAACATTTAAATTGAGGTAGAAGCAATGCCTAGAAGAGAGGTTTGAGGCAGATAACCCCAAGGAACTGACAAGGCCACGTCAGCAGTTTTGCCGCTTAACTGCTTCGCCTTGCTACGTGTAACACATGCACACTCGAGTTTCATTGATTCATTTACTCAGGGATCGCTGAGCACCAGCTGTGGAGCGTGTGTTGGTTTTGTGATCTGCTGCTTACCTTCTGCGCGTTGCTTGTCCTCTCTGTGCCTCAGTTTCCTTATCTAAAAAATAAAGTGATGACACTTACGTTATAGGATGGTTTTGAGCATTAAATGAGATTTTATAGATACAGCCTGTATATATTACTTATAACATATATTAATGTAATATATAGAGAATATATTACATTATATATAATTGTATATAAACTTGGAACAGTGCCTGGAAGATGAGTATTCATGAAATGTAAGCTATCATGAGTCCATAAGTCTCTTTTCCACAATTAAAAAAACCCAAAAGCTCTTGACAACCAAAATTTCTTCATAATTTTGGCAGAAAATTCTGACCTGCTCTGAACTCAATGACTTTCAAAGCCTGACCCGAAAGGATGTGAGGATATTTTGAGGCTGTATTTAGCCACTTATGTGAATATTCACACATTTTGCTGCAGAAATATCAGTGTGGCAGATTACAGGATGCTGCCCCAGCTCCACTGGCACTGTCACATCATATTGTCATTTTCAAATGAAAAATTCTGAATTCTGAAACGTACCTGGACCCAAGGTTTCAGACGAGGGACCGTGGCCCTCTCGTTGTTTCCCGGCCTCCTCCTCAGCAACCACACTGTTCCTGGATGAATGGACCACAGTCTCTGCCTCGAAGGGGCTCAGAGTGCTGAGCGGGTCATGTCAGCGGCGTGTGTCAGAGGCAGCCTGGGGTCCCGGAAGCGCTCGGGATGGCCCTTAACTTCCATGGCTTGGGGATGGTGTGGGAGCTAAGGGAAGCATCTCAAAGGGGTGCCCTGGGAGCCCGTAAGAGGGAGCCAACCTTGTCTCAGAGGTCAGAGGAGGCCTCCCTGCCCGTGTTATGTCCAGACTGAGGCTGAAGAAGGACGAGTAGGCGTGGGGCAGGTGAGGAAGCTGCAGATATGTGGAACGGGGAGAGGAAAGTGCTTGTCGGGGGTGAGGAGGTGAGGGAGAACCGGCTCCTTCCGGGAAACTGGAGGAGAAAGCCCGCAGACAGATGGTGAGAGGGAAGAGGGTGGGTCCCAGGGCTAAGTCACAGTATGCCCAGAGTCTGGTCTCTCAGGGGAGACAGTCCTGGTTTACGGCTGTTGTCCCAGCATTGTTATGAATAGCAGTGTCTTTCACTCTCGAAAGTGCTCCTATTTGGACCATTAAAGTACATGATCCTCCCTACGTAAAGGCCAACATAGGGAACTGAGAATTTATCCTCAGGGAAGTGGGAATCCACTGGAAGATTTTAAACAATGCACAGTTTTAAAAGTTATCTGGGGCTGATTTGGGGCTTTGCACTATAAAACATTCTTTTTTTCTTCCTCTGCTGATCAGTCTCTTGGTCCCAAGGGTTCCTGGAATAGATGTCAGACCCAGGAAGATAACCCAGAGTGCTGGTGGCAGCCTGGCCTTTGCTGCCATAGGACAGCAGAACCCTTGGCCGGTCTCTGTGTGGACGTGAACATAGAAATAGAGCCGGGTCTGATGATCCTGTGGAGTGTACATGTGCTCTTTCCTTAGCTGAACTCTCAGGAGTTCCTGTGTTGTCTGGACTACCCTCCGAAACAATTGCAGGCCTGTCTCTGAAAAGTCAGGAAGGGTGGCGGCCTTTTCTTTCCTCTCTCCGCATGTCTGGCGTGTGCGTGTTGGCCTGCTAGCAGGCCCATGCCCAGGCGCCCGCCGTTCCCCATCTGACTTTCTTTGCTGGCCAGAGCTGGCAGCTGGCAGACACTGACCTGTCAGTCTCATGCTTTCAGCCAAGAAAAGACAGAGGAGAATTCAGGAAACCCAAGATTCATGTTTTACTTTTGTGTAGGATGCTTTCAGTGCCTCGGAGAGACACAGACTCACCCCTCTGGGAATTTCTTTACTCTTAGTTCTTATTTCTGTCACATTTTGAGCTCTCCTGTCTGCTGCTGGGTAGGTGGCAAGATAAAAGCTACACGACAGCTGTAATCCCCTTTAGGCCACACAGTGGGATGTAGTTGAAGGAGGTTTCGCGGTAAGCAGCAGATCAGTCCTCTGTGATTAGAAGGAACTGGAACTGTTCACAGCTGCTGACAAGGCCTCAACGTGGGCTGGTGTCCTCAACTTGATGGTGGCCATGAGGATGGGGGAGCTATAGGTGGGAAGTGGTTAACAGAGCTCCCCAGGGGCAAGCTGCCTGGGGCCCCATCAGCTGGCTCTTACCTGGTTGAATTCACCTCAGCTGCTAAACCTGGGAGGATGGTACCTGAGCGAATGGATGATCCGTCTCTCAGGGGCGGACTGATGTAAATGCACACGCACACACACACACAAAACACACATCTACATGCACCTACACATGCAGGCACACACAGTATTAAAATACCAATTTATTCACTCTCAAATCAAATACTTGCATTTTTTTCCCCAAAGACCAGCTAAGCTACAAATTAGGAGCCTGCTTAGTCATTTTATCCCCAGAAAACCGTGGTCTGAAGTCCAGTGCATCTGGGGCAAACTCCACAGGTAGTCAGACTGTGAGAACATTGTCATTTTAGACTGTCCCTACTACAGCCCCTCAAGGTACACTCACCTCCTATAGTTGAGTTTTTTAAACTTGGGATCCCTCGCCAGGCACTCAGAGCCTGAAAGCCCCATGAATGTGTGTGTGTGGCGGGGGTGGGGGGGAACATGTGTGTTTTTCTGGGGAAAGAATCCATAGGTTTCCTGAGATACTCATCAACCACCCCCCACCCAGAAAACAAACAGAAACATGTGGACATCCACAGCTGGCTAATAAATTGATACCCTTTGAAGTAATCATTTTTAATAGTGGTGCAGCATATACTTAAAGGGATGGCATGAGAAGATGGCGTCAGCTTTTCCACTGTTGTCCCTGAAATTGTACTCTGATCCCTACTTGTGCTTGCCACTCAGCATAACAAAGCCCTGCAGATATTCCAATCTGTCCTTCCCCCCAACCCCCCATCCCTTCTAGAGTAGCGAAATGGTTCTTAATTAGAGAAGAAATCGTTCAGTGAAAAAGGGAAGTATTTCCATTAAAGAAGGCTGAGATAGTTGGGCAAAACTTGAAGAGATGGGCTTCTAGAGTTGGAGTTATTGACCAAAGCCATATACTTCAAGGGTATCTCCAGATGGTGTTATTCCTAAAAGCATAATGTTAAGTGCTACCAATGTTCCCAGCAGAAGAATAGCATTGCACTTTATTAGCTAAGAAGGAGCATACTTTGCATTCTAGGATAAGATCCACGCTGTCTCTAAGGCAGCCATGCACAACGCTGATCTGGCAAACTCCAGCCAGCAGTGTGTGGTGGCTCAGGTCCCGCTTTGGGACCGCTGCTTCTTTCCGTGGATGCCTGATGTGCCCATGGACTTGTGAGTCTAGCCTGGCTGGAATTGGGCATTTAATGCAGTGTGACTCTGGGGATCTGACTCTTTCCTGTCTCCCCTTGTAGTTCACAGGGGAGATGTTGGCACTCACCCTACCTCTTCCATCTGATTTTGGCCTGTTCCTATTTACAGCTTCGCTGCTTCCGTTTCAGTAACAACAGATCTTAGCGATGCCAACCCTCGTGTGAAAATGATACAGGACAGTAACGATTACACATTAGTTGTAACTTAGCTTTAGTTTTCTTTGAAATCTTAGAGTGTTCTCCCTGAGAGCTGGGCTTATGAGAGGTTCTCACTTTCCACACTGTGTATTTTGACAGTATTTAGACTTTTCATGAACATGTATGATTTGTATGTGTGATTTGAATGAACGCAATTAAAACAGCACTCAGAACACCTGGTTTTCAACTCTGGCTTCAGCACTTGGGTCCACATGTGTGATGGAGAGAGAGGCAAGTTCCCTAGGGATGGGCAGACATTTCCTGTGATGGGCCCGGTAGTAAATACTTCAGGCTTTTGGGGCATATGTTCCCAGTCTCAGCTACTCAACTGCAGCTGGAGTGCAGAAGCAGCCATAGGTACGTAAATAAATGGAGCTGGCTGCGTGCCAGTAAAACCTAATCATAGGCACTGAAACTTGAAGTTCATAAAATTTTCACATGTCACAAAGTGTTATTCCTCTTTTGATATTTTTTAAACTGTTTAAAAATGTAAAAACCATTCTTAGCTCATGGGTCATACAAAAATGGGCCGTGGGCTGGATTTGGCTAATCCCTGGTCCTTATCCACTTACCACAAAACTAGGCTGCAATGATAGAAGTCTTAAAACTAAGCTATGATGATAGAGTAAATCAGTGTTTGCTTTTGGGCGTGAGGTGGGGATTGACTCAGAAGGACCAGCAGGTCGCTTTCTGGGGTTATGGCAGTGTTCTGTGTCTTGCCAGGGGTGTGAGTTACACAGGTGAATACCTTTGTCAAAACCAATTTAAGATCTAAACATTTCATCGTATACAAGGAAAAGGAACAGCTGTTGCATAACAACCACAAAATCTCAGTGCCAGGTAATAGACAATAAACATTTATTGCTCCCTCACATGTCTGTGGGTCAGCCGGGGCGATTCTGCTCCATTCATGTGCTTATTCTGAGCCTAGGTTGGACTGGGGTAGTTCTTCTCTTGGCTGCGGCAGAAACACAAGGCAGCAAAGTGAGCAGAGCATGAACATTTCAATCCCCCCCCCCGCCTGCCTCCCGTTGTTATATTGTTCAGATACAGTCTGACTGCAAGTGGCTACATATCCTAATTTAAGAAAATGTGACTAAAATGACCAAAGAAAAAAAGCTGCATCCCTTATGCATGAAACCTGACAAGTCTCTACCTTTGAGCGGATGGCAAATGTTACAGGACAGCAGGACATACATATATGAAATGATAGAGGCACACAACAGAACTGAATATAACCAAGTGCCAAAATATGTCTCCAGGTAAAACTAGGTTTCTGGAGAGCCCTCTATTGTCCATGCAATGGTAACAGCACCGGAGATGGTGCTTCCTCTGCCTGTCCCTCAAGATAGTGATGCTCTCACCCAGCTCATGCGACTCCCTCAGCGAACTCATCCTGTGCATGGCATCAACAGCCCCCTTTTGCTGCAGCCTGACTTCTCTCTTGAGCTCTAGACCCTCATTTCTATCTGTCTGCTCTATCTCCCAGATGCCATGAATGCATCCTTGGCTGAACTTGTGAACTGGTGCTTCATATTCTGATGTCAGTGAAACAACACCAATATCAAGCCAGGCATGCAGGAGTCATCCCAGACTCTTCACTCTCTTTCATCCCCAAATCCAAGCACTGCTATCTCTAAATGACCCATCCCCCATGTATCTCACAGATTCTTCAGGTTGCCATGGTCCTATTTCATGATCTCATCATTAGCCACCAGAACCACTGCAGTAGCCTCCATGCTCATCTCTTGGTGTTTAGCCTCACCCGCCCTAATCCTCCCTCCACTATATCCAGAGTGACCCGCATCTGATCCTGTCATTCTCTTTCCCATTTGTGTGTGTTTTTTTTTCTTTTTTTGCAGTACGCGGGCCTCTCACTGTTGTGGCCTCTCCCGTTGCGGAGCACAGGCTCCGGACGCGCAGGCTCAGCGGCCATGGCTCACGGGCGCAGCCGCTCCGCGGCATGTGGGATCTTCCCGGACCGGGTCACGAACCCGTGTCCCCTGCAGCGGCAGGCGGACTCTCAACCACTGCGCCGCCAGGGAAGCCCCAGCCATTTGTGTGTGTTTTTATCAGTAACAGTTGTCTCCAGAAAAGGACATTGGGGTCTAGAATGGGAGGCAGACTTACTTTTTATTATCTATCTTTTTATAGCATTCGACTGTCTTACCATGAGTAGGTATTTTTCTTTTGCAATACAATAATTAGAAAAAGAAAAATTAGAAGAATTGATAGCTGGACTTTATGACTCATTAGAGATGAGGATGAAGGAGAAGGAAGAGTGAGATGATGTTTGAAATGTGGAGCCTGAATTACTGGTGTAATTAGTGTATTAGTAAGTAGTAAGTAGTGGTGTTTGGGGAGCTAATGAACACGTGGATATTCTACAGTTATAAATTAAGGGCTTTATCTTCCGGTTTATGGGTCATAAGCTTCACCAGGCTGCACAGGCCCAGCTGCTGAGATCGCTGAATCCCACAGCTTCTTAAGAGCAGGTAGTGCTTTCTTACCAACCCTTCGCTGGGTCCAGGATAATCAATAAAAGCTGGTGCAGTAGTGAATTAAGTTTAAAAACCAGGCTTTGGACTCGTGAATCCTGACTCTAACACATACTAATTCTGTAAATTTGGGCAAGTTAGCTGACTCCTTTGAACTGTATTTCTCTTGTCTATGAAATGAGAAGTATTAACAGTGCCTCTTCCATAACAGTATTTTGAAGATTAAATGAGATATTTCATGTAAAGCTTTCACTACAGTGCCTAGTTCATATTATATCCTTGGTAAATGCTAGCCATTTTTTCTTGTATTTACTATTTATTCTTCCCATTTTCTAGATGATAAAATTGAGGCACAGAGAGGTTAAGTAATTTTCCCAAGGTCGAACAAGTGGTGGTGCCAGAATTCAAACCAAGCAAGTATGATTTCAGAGTCAGTACTTCTGAATTACTAAACTTTAAGGGAAAATACTGAGAGATTTGAATACATGATTTAAAAGCCGTATAGAGAAACATCATATAAATGATAATGGAGAAAAATCATGCCACATGTGTAACAGATAAAGCTTTATTATCCTTTACAGAACAGTTTCTCAAATGTTCATTTTGAGAAATGCTAGCTATTTTTGTTAATAAAGTATGTCCAAGAAGTAGTTTTCCCCTTTTTGCTTGAAAACCTCCATTGCACAGAAGGTCATGTTTTCGGTAGCTGCATTCTTGCAACAAGTCATATTGAGTTAAAAGTCATTTATAATTACTCCCTCTAAGTCTACTTTAAATATTATGTTACTCGTATTTTTTTCAGCCCTATCCCCTCACTACATCTCCCATTTCCCCCACCCCCCAATATTTTGTAGGCTTCACAGTTGTTTTTATTACATTTCATCTCGTTTAGTCTTATCCTGCCAGCTGATATAGGATGAAAATGTGGATGGGTTTAAAAAGCATTTGTATAAACCTATGGATTATAAAACCAGAATGGGTTATGAAGTCGTGTTATGGGGAAATCAATGACATTTTGAAGTCATAGAGTTCATTCCTTCAACAAATATTAAGTTGCTACATGTGTCAGTCACTGTTCCAAGTGGTACAATGAGCAAAACAGAGGATCTCCCCTTGGAGTTGACTTATTGACAGGGAGAATATAATAAAGGAGGTGATCTCGGTTGGTGATAAGTGAGAAAATCACAACTGAGCTCTCAAGAATGAACCAGCTGTGTGAACTTCTGGGGAAAGAATGCCCCAGGTGGAGGCAACAGCAAGAGTGAAGACTCTAGGGTGAGAGAAAGCCTTGCACATTGAAGGAGCAGACAGGAGGCCTGAGTAGGAGAATATAAGTGAGAGACAAGGCTGAGAGAGTTGGTCACGGCTGGGTTACACTGGGCTGGTAAACCATGGTAAGGAGGTATTCTGGGGTTTTTTTAAACATTAAATCTTGTATTTTTATTTAACTTCTCAGGAATTTATGTTGTTTCCCAAAGTAGAATGAGGAAGGAATGTGGGATAAAGGGAAACACTCAGACTTAGAAAGTCCCAGGTTCTGATTGAGATCCTGTCACTTTACGTATATCTTCTGAGCTTCGGTTTCTTTTTTTTTAAATTTTTATTGGAGTATAGTTACTTTACAATATTGTGTAAGTTTCTACTTTACAGCAAAGTGAATCAACTACGCGTATACATATATCCCCTCGTTTTTGGATTTCCTTCCCATTCAGGACACCACGGAGCATTGAGTAGAGTTCCCTGTGCTATACAGTAGGTTCTCATTAGTTATCTGTTTCATACATAGTAGTGTTTATATGTCAATCCCAATCTCCCAGTTCCTCCCACCCCCCCCTTCCCCCTTGGTATCCATATATATTTGTTCTGTACAACTGTGTCTCTATGAGCCTCAGTTTACACAGATGTAAAACGGAGATGAAACCAGCCCTGTTACATGGCAAGAAGACCTATATTTTATTTATTTATTTTGGGGGGTGGGGGTGAGTGGGTAAAGTACATTTATTTTCTTCTATAGGTGTTTCTTTTTCAAAAAAAACAAGGAAAAGGAGAAAAAGCTCCAGCACCCAATGTCCACTGGGCTTTAGTCCATGGGGAGGAGGTGCCCCACGTGCCTGGACCCTAGGCTGACCCCGCCCAGGGCGGAGGAGTGCCGCAGCTTCAACAGGGTGAAGCTGGAGAAGGAGTTCTGAGCCTGGATCTCTCTCTCCTGGGTCAGCGCCAAAAGGAAACCTTCCCTCAGCAGCTCCCAGCTCTTCCACACAGAGCCCACACACGGGATGGGGAGACCGATCTCCTTTTGGAACAAGACCGGGTCAATCTCAGGCAACACTGCCACAACATGTCTGCCCAGCATCTCCCCAGCCTTCCTGAAGATATAACAGGAAAGGGGATCTCCCTGCTGAGCACCTTCTGCAACTTTCCTGCAAAACCCAGCAAACCTGCATTTATCAAAGTCCCTGTACAGGTGGGTGAGGATTCCTAGCCTATCTGGCACCTGGAAATAGTTGAACATGGCCTGTTGGACACAGCCCCTGTCATGAGGAGCCGCCTCTATGTTGTCGATGGAGTCAAACACTATTTTCACTGCTTGGTGTGCAATCCAGTAGGCTGAGCCCTCATCTCCCATCATGTGGCCCCAGTCACCGCGGCCGCTCTCAGACCCATCGGGGTTGATGAGCCTGCAGTTGGAGCTTGTCCCAGAGATGAGCACGATCCCACCACCCGGTGTAACAGTGGCGATGGAGCCAGCGGCGTCGGTGGTGATTAAGTAGCTTTCACTCAGGTAGAGAAATCGGTCCCTCAGCTCCTCCATCAGGATCCGCATGGCGTCCTCCTGATCCCCACCGCTCAGGAGGGATAAGCCCAGGCTTCGTAGAGGCACCAGAGATCCACCCCTGCTTTCCGTTTGGCCCCGTTCACCGTCTCGTTGATCCTCTCCACACACTTGTCTGTCCCGGTCAGCCAGTGGTTTGTGCTGAGTCCTTCCACTTCTGCCAGGATCTGCACATCTTCTGAGAGTAAAAGGACCTTGGATCGTGTGCCTCCCCCCTCTACACCCCCGTAGAGCGCGGCCATGCTGCCGCTATCGCCGCCGCGGATCCCGCCGTTTGCTTTGTACCCACATTTTAATTGGTACTTATTTTAATAACCTAATTTAAAAATCTGGGATCGTATTTAAAATACGAAATACATCCAAGCTGCATGAATATATTTCAACAAGATCAGAAGCATTGACTGTGATTTTTTAATACAGTAAAATAGTGTAAATCATACCCACATATATACACATGCACACACACACCAGATTCCTGTGAAGATTAAATGATTAAATGAGATAATGTGAAATGGGAGGTATTCCGTTTTTTTGTGTTGTGTTTTTTTTAATCCTTATTTTTTTTTAATAAATTTATTTATTTTATTTATTTATTTTTGTCTGTGTTGGGTCTTTGTTGCTGGACGCGGGCTTTCTCTAGTTGCGGCGAGCGTAGGCCACCCTCCGCTGCGGCACAGGGGCTTCTCACTGCGGTGGCCTCTCCCGCTGCGGAGCACAGGCTCTAGGCACACGGGCTTCAGCAGTTGTGGCACGTGGGCTCAGTAGTTGTGGCACGTGGGCTCCAGAGCGCAGGCTCAGCGGTTGTGGCGCACGGGCTCAGCTGCTCCGCGGCATGTGAGATCTTCCCGGACCAGGGCTCGAACCGGTGTTCCCTCCATTGGCAGGCGGACTCCCAACCACTGCGCCACCAAGGAAGCCCTGTGTTGTGTTTTGATTTTTGTTTCTATGATAGGCTGAATAAGGGCCCTCCTAAATTATCCATGTCCTAGTCCCCGAACCTGTAAATATGTCACCTTACGTGGTAAAAGAAACTTTGTAGATGTGATTAAGTTAAAGATCTTGTGATGGGGTGATCATCCTGGGTGACCTAGGTGGGCCCAATGTCATCACAAAGGTCCTTATAAGAGGGAGGCAGGAGGATCAGAGAAGATGAGGGAGGCGCCACAAGCCAAGGAATATAGGAAGCTCTAGAAGCTAAAAAAGGCAAGGAAACAGACTCCCCTCTGACGCCTCCAGAAGGAACACAGCCCTGTTGACACCTTGATTTTACACTTCTGATTTCCAGAACTGTAAGAGCATACAGTTGTAAGTCACCAAATTATGGTAATTAGTTACAGCTGCAATAGGAAACTCGTATAGGTTTCTAACTCTAAAATGTGGTCGGGGGACTTCCCTGGTGGTCCAGCGGTTAAGACTTTGTCTTCCAATGCAGGGTTTGCGGGTTCGATCGCTGGTCGGGGAGCTAAGATCCCACTATGCCTCAGGACCAATAAAACCACAACATAAAAAAAAAGAATCAGTATTGTAACAAATTTGCTAAAGACTTTAAAAATGGTCCACATCGGGCTTCCCTGGTGGCACATTGGTCGAGAGTTCGCCTGCCGATGCAGGGGACAGAGGTTCATGCCCCGGTCCGGGAAGATCCCACATGCCGCGGAGCGGCTGGGCTCGTGAGCCATGGCCGCTGAGCCTGCGCGTCCGCTGCGGCAGGAGAGGCCACAGCGGTGAGAGGCCCGCATACCGCAAAAAAAAAAAAAAGAAAAGAAAAAAAAGGTCCACATCAAAAAATCTTTAAATAAATAAATAAAATGCAGTTGGAAGCTATTGAAGGGTTTTAAGGAGGGGAGTGATGGGATTGTATTTTGTTTTTAAAAGAATGGGTTTTGGAGAGGCAGAAACGGCATCAGGGAAGCCATTTAGGAGGTGGTGGCAGTAATCTCAAAGGAGACGTGACAGAGGCCCAGATTAAGGTGGTGGCGTGGGATGGAGAGGACCGAACAGATTTTGGTTACAGAGTCAGCAAGAATTGCTGATGGTATGGTTGTAGAGGTACAGAAAAAAGGAAATCAAGGGTGATGCTGAATTTGGGCTTTTGCAGTTGGGTGCCATTCATTGATATGGGGAAGACAGGACCAGAAATAGACTTGGGGGAAATTATGCATTCTGTTTTGGACATGTCAAAACTTGAGATGCCAATTAGACATCCAGGTCTATGTCGAATAAGCAGATGAATAAATCAGCGGAAGTCTCAGAGGAGAAATCTCCTGCGTGTCCCCTCACCCCTGGATAGGGCTTGCCCTCTCGCAGAATTTCTCCAGTGCCCCCGTCACTAACAGACTACCCGACTGACTGAACTTGACCCAGGGTGGCATTTCATTCCACGTCTTTATTTTTTATCCTGGGCTCATCTTTCATCGCCTACTCCGTGAAAGCTGAATGAGCAATTAGCAGAGTCTAAAATGAGGCCCAGTATGTTTGATAACTAAGGAGCGATGGATAACAATTTAGATTAATTTGGGCCCCGAATTTGGACGGTTATTTAGTGCTTTTTCAGAGAGCTAAATGGATTTCGTGAATTTTAATTGATGTTTAACTTTTAATTGTGTTCGCGTGGGGTGGCCAGTTGGAACCATGCCTAATAAGGCTGATGAGTGTACAGACATCTGCATGCAGCTTGCCTTCCAAGGGCCAGCCAGGGAGAGAAAGGCTTAAAGTAACAGGAGGAAAACTGCACGGAATGGATAACCTTGAAACACATTTATTTTGAGAAAAATGAAAAACTGTCACATAGTTTGGTTTTCTATTCATCTTAAATAATATGAGGTTTACTATTATTTCCTCTTGGTGTTACTGTTATTGATTTTTCCAAGAAAAGTGAACGTGTATTTGAAAAGGAGCTAGGTTGTTATTTACAATGGCAAGAATTCTGATTTGCATAAGCTTATGGTTCAGTTTGTGAGCCAGATCAACAAAATGTTCACTGAACGTCTTTCCTCTGTGAAGTACTTTGCTGAGCACTGAAGGGGGTATAGTAATTAGGATGCTTTTTGGCCGACTCATTGACTTAAGCAATAAAGAAATTTGTTGTCTTACATAAGAAGAAGTAGGGCAGCCTCCAGGCACAGTATGTCCAGTTTCTGCTGTCCTCTGTGATTCTCATGGCTCTGCCCTCCTATTTTTGATGGCTTCATCTTTAGGTCAGGAGCAAGATGGCTGCAGTGATTCCAGGCATCACATCCAGATCTGCTAATATCCAAAGGAAATAGGAGGGTTGTCTCTTCCTTGAGTGTCTGAACTGTGAAACAGTCTTTCCTAGAAGCCCCTCAGCAAACTTTCCTCACATCGCATGCACCAGGATTGGGTCCCATTGTCCATTTGTAAGCTAGTCACTGGCTGAGGAAATGGAGTTACCATAATTGGCTCAGGCCAGGGGTTGGCAAACTGCTGCTCCCCACCTGTTTTTTTTTTATAACTGAAATGTAATTGGCATAAGCCATGCCCAGTCATTTACAAAATGCTTGTTGTTGTTTCACAGTACAGCAGAAGAATTGAGTAGTTGCAACAGAGATCTTCTGGCAAAGGCTAAAATATTTACTGTCTGCCCTTTACAGGAAAACGGCCGACCCTTGGCTTTGACTGATCATCTGGGATGTATGGGTGTTGGAGAGTCAAGGACAGCAGCCACTCTAAACACAAAAGAAGTGTAGGATGTGGTCCTATTCCTCAAAGAGATTACTGGGGAAAATGATCCTGTAATATGTTAAGATTATCTACAGTTGCTGGTTACAGTTTACTACTCAAATGAAATGTGTCTCATAAATGCTTATAATTGGAAGGCATCTTCCCTTCCACTACAAAGTAGGGTGAAAAAAGCCTCTCCATCCATTTATCATGCTTCATTCCAAAGAAATTATAAAAATGAACCTCAGATAAGGAACACCTAAGGACTTAAAAGCATTTTTTTTTAATCTAGGAAGGCATAGTACTAGTATTAAAAAAGCAAGTTTATGCAGTTTTAAGAAATCATGCACGAAAGGAGGAAGAAGCAGTAATGTTAACAAATAGCCCAGTGAAGGCACTTCTCAACTCTTATTTTGCATCGCTTATTTCCTTTATGGCAATTGATCTAAAAACCAAAAAGAGCAGAGCAAGCATGTTTAAAAGATTAATGGATAGGCAACACGAGGGACCCTTGTGGTGTTAGAACTGTTCGTTCTGTATCTTGACTGGATACATGATTCTACACAGGTAATGATGTTGTACAGAAGTTCACACACACATACACACAAATGAGTACAAGTAAAACTGAGGAAGTCTGAGGAAGACAGGGAGATTTATCGATGTCAGTATCCTGGTTGTGATATTATACTACAGTTTTGGAAAAACCATTGGGGGAAACTGGGCAAAGTGTACAGGGATCTCTATCATTTCTTATAACTGTATGTGAATCTACAATTATCTCAATGAAATTTTCAATTAAATAAAAGATAAATGAGTTAAAAGGACACTGAAACCCTGGATAGATGGAGAGATGGTAAGAAAGCCCAGTCCGATTACATCCCAGATGTAAAGGAGCTGACCTTAGGGCAACTATTAGTAAATTTTGAGTAGTTGTGGAGAATAGGAGCATTGCCAAAAAATGGGAAAATCCTGTTCCATTTTTCACAGATGGTCTTTGACAGTTCTCTTAATCCCTGACAAGTTTAGAATAGATTCTCAAATAGATGACAGTAATTAGAAAAAAATAAAGAGATCACTAGGAGGGCTTCCCTGGTGGCGCAGTGGTTGAGAGTCCGCCTGCCGATGCAGGGGACACGGGTTTGTTTCCCGGTCCGCGAAGATCCCACATGCCGCGGAGCGGCTGGGCCCGTGAGCCATGGCCGCTGAGCCTGCGCGTCCGGAGCCTGTGCTCCGCAACGGGAGAGGCCACAATAGTGAGAGGCCCGCATACCGCAAAAGAGAAAAAAAAAAAAAAAAATTCACTGTGGTAACTTGACTCAGAGAATAATATATAGTTACTGAATCTTAATTTCAACAAAGCACTCACAAAATCCCATTTTGAATTTTTGAAAATAAGATTGTACAATTAGCTGGAGATAGCCCAGTGAGTGATTTTTGCTAGAGAATGTTGATTCTGTTGGTTTTAGGCCACACAAAAGGAAGGGTAATAGCAAAGAACCATTTTTATTAGGAACTTGGGAAAAAACATAGAGCCCATGGTCAAGAAACTCTCCTTTTGATTAAAAGGAGACTTCATTATGATAAATGGTAATTTAGTTTCAGAATTATATGGAAGTGCTGGAATAATGGGCCCAAACTAATAAAACTAAAAATATTTTTTAAATTAAATAGCAACAATTAGTCCTATATTTAGGTTTAAAGGAATAATCATAAACATGCAAGGTGAAAGAAGAACAGCTTCATGGCAGTTCATGTGAAAAAAAAAAAAAACCCAGAGGGATTTAATTGACGCTGTCATTGGCATAGCATGCAGACAACTGGGAGTCACCCAGGACTGACTATGGGCAGGGTCTGGGAGAGAGTGATAGGTTGGATTGGGGCGGAGTGGGCAGGGGAGGTCAATGGCCGAGGGAGTTGTATCCAAGGGAATGACCTATGACTGGATTTTGAAGTATCCAAGCCATAATGGACAGAGTTCCTTTAAGATGAAGAAAATGGTATCAGAAGCAATAGACGAGAAGGGCTGGTAGGAATTAGGTGGAAGTTCAGGATCGGACTCCAGCTCCCTTGGAGAACCAAGGGGAGCCCAACTCTCAGGGCTGCAGGAAGAAGTGAAACATTTCAATAAGACCAAGGGATGGAGCTGCACTGGGGAAAGTATACCAGGGTTAAGGGCACATCTTTGGAATCCGCAGAAATATTCTCTATCCCCTGCCCCCCTTTCTTCCTATGCGTGCCTGGGACAGGTTACTTGACATTTCTGAGGCTTGGATTTTGCGTCTGTTCAATGGGAATGGTAATAAAATCTGCTTCCCAGAATTGTTGGGAGAATTGAATGTGGTTTACTAAATGCTTAGCGCAGTTCCTGAATTGTTTTGTAGAAGTCCTGTCAGGCACTTTAGGCTCTATTTACAGATAGGGGAGCTGCAGACAAATTCCAGAACATATTTACCTATTAAGAGGGATTTCCTATTGCAGTGACTTTGAATCCTGTCTGTACGTTAGAATCATGGGAGCTTTTTAAAAAATACTGATTTTTAAAAGATACTCAGATCGATTGAACCAGAATCTCTGGAGTTTTTAAAGCTCTCCAGATGATTCTAATGTGCAGCCAGGATTGACAGCCATTGTCTTACTGTATCATCAATCCTGGTTGTCACTGACTCAGAGCCTCACCTAATCTGGAGGTGGCCACCCCGCTGGAGACAACTGGGTGGGGCTGTGGCCAGTGGCCAGTGACAGTCAAATCTAATCTTGAGATGATGTGACAGAGAAGGGAAGCTGCTAAAAATCAAACCCATAAGCACATTGACTAATATCATCCATCCTGAAAAGCACTGCATAGAGCAGGGAAAGCACAGGCCCCCTGAACTCTGAGCTGATCAAGGCACATGTGGAATGTTGATTCCATTTCAGGAGGACTCAGATGAGAGCAGACAGTCTTTTCCAGGCCTTTGGAGTGAGCTGGGAAGGGTAGCAGTGTCAAGACAGGCAGCCTATGCCCAGGCACTACTGTCTGCGAGAGCAGATCACAGGCACAAACATTTGTTGTGAATTAGCAGTTTGGGAAGAACACAGTGGATGGAGGGGAGAAGATAGTTCAAGTCCAGAGAGAAGAGCAAAGGGTCAAGAGCTGAGTTTGGATGAGCATTTGTCATGCTGCTGAGATATGAACATCAAAAGGTAGAAACAGAGTTGCCTGACAGAGATAGAACATGCGTGTGTTGTTAAAAGTCAGTTGAGAAATAAATTCCCAAGACACTGAGCAATTGGCACACTTCCCTGGGTCAAGGGCATATTCTCAAAGCTGCAGCAGAACACGCAGTAGGAGGTGAGCAGGGTGATGAAAACAACAGAGACCGTGTCCAGTGAGCAGTAGTTAAAGACCTGAGGATGTTGAGCCTGAAGAAGGCAGGATGGCTGAGCGGGATGAGAGCCATCTCAAGGTACTTGAAATGTCAGCTTGTGAAAGGGTGTTTTGGCCCATGGACTAGACATTACAGGGAATCAGACTTTTGTCCAGTAGTAAGAAACTGTTTTGGCATCAGGAATCGAAATTAGAATAAGAGTATGTTTTGTGAGATGGTGAACTCCCTGTCACTTAGATGTATTCGAGCTGACACAGTAGAAGAGTTACTAGTATGAAGTGGTGGTGGGGGAAGTACGTGGGCTTCAAGTCCCCCACTCTTAATTCAGCAGGCCTAACCCAACTTTCATTTGATTAAGGTATGTGGTGCATTGTAGGATGTTATTTTTTAAAGGGTTATTGCCCCTCTCCCCAAGTATGAGAAACTTGGATTGTTATGGTTCTTTGATTTCTATTGTGAGGAAAGAAACCATGACAAATATTTGGACAACTGAGGGATACTTGTTTGCATAACCAACCAAGAGATTCAAACATTTATGTAAATAAGGACTATGTTTTTTTTTTTTAATTTGGTTGCACCAGGTCTTAGTTGCAGCAGGCAAGCTCCTTAGTTGTGGCTTGCTGGCTCCTTAGTTGTGGCACGTGGGCTCCTTAGTTGTGGCAGGTGAGCTTCTTAGTTGTGGCATGCATGTGGGATCTAGTTCCCTGACCAGGGATTGAACCTGGGCCCCCTGCACTGGGAGTGCGGAGTCAACCACTGCGCCACCAGGGAAGTCCCAGGACTGTGTATTTTAGTGCCATGGAGAGCCTGTAAGTTTGCTTTTCTTGGTCTCATACTTTGGGAAGCATCATTGGGTACTCTGTCTTTAAGCCTTTTTAAGCTATTTCAATTCAACAAATGATTTTACTACCTAACAAATGTGAGGCCATCATCCTGTGTTTTATCTATTGAAAACCTTCTCTTCCCTAAACTTCTACATATTGGAAATTAATCTCAGCATCGGCAGCATCTTCTACATTTAAAAACAGAGTCACAGCACAGCAAATATAAACAGTGATGGCAGTGGACATCTATTGGTTGCACCCCAACATGATCTCTGCTTTCTATCTTCTTTCTATCTAGCCCCCATTGCCATTTAGGGAATCTGTGAGTTTCTGGGGAAGCTGACTGTACCTTGATTAGGCGGTAGAGTGTGTGCGTTAGGCTAAGCTAGTTTGTATATTATATCCCCCTTGCCACTGTGAGGGCAACATCACATGACCTGATCTAGACTGATCAGAGTGCATTTCTGGATTGTCACTGAGAAGGCTGGGGTAAAGGAGTATTCTTGTTCGACTTGAGCAAGAAATTTGAGGTCCTGGGAGCTGTAAGTGGTAGCTATCATGCAACTATGATAAGACTAGTTTCAGAATGAGCTGACACTAAGAATGACAGTGGAGAAAGAGAGAAAATTGGGTCTCTGGTGACATCACCTAGCTGCTAGATTAAACTTTGCCTGGAGCCAAAACTACCTCTGGACTTTCCAAATGTATTACTTCCCTTTATATTTAAGCCAGTTTGATTTAGGTCTTCTTTGACTTAGAGCCAAAAGATTCCTTAGTGATCAATATGGTGGTTATTTGGGGGCGGTGGGGTTATAGGTTTCATGTTATCAATCATTTAACTGTATTTGCTAAATTGTTTATAGTTAGCATGGGTTACACTTGTAATAAAAAATAACCAAAAAAGTCTACTAACATTTAATCATAGCATCCACATTGTCTGGAAGTTATTTATCTAGGAAAGTAGACATCCTTAATAGGGCTGAACCAAGACCCACAGCTAAGCGAACCTGTCTGTTGCTTCGAGTAGATCTCTGATGATACCTTGCACTACTGGTAATATTATACTACTGATAACTCACTGGTTTTTAAATTTACTTTTTAAGCAGTTTCTATATATTGGCCCACTCTTATCTAGTTGTTTTATGGGAGACAGAGATATCATCTAACGTAACTGCAGCTTCTACGACTACCTGGTTATTTTTTGAGCAGTGAAGGGACTCAGTGCTGCCCACCATTTAATATTCTCCTCCTCTTGACATGTAAAAAAAATACATATTTGTGGTCAATTTAAAATGAATAGATATAACAGTGATATAAAATAGATATAAATATATATGTAATATACATATATTTATATAAATATATATAAAATAGATAACTAGTAAGGACCTACTGTACAGCACAGGGAACTCTACTCAATATTCTGTAATGGCCTATATGGGAAAAGAATCTAAAAAAAAGAGTGGATATATGTATATGTATAACTGATTCACTTTGCTGTACACCTGAAACTAACACAACGTTGTAAACCCAAAAAAATTTTTTTCAAAAACCAATTTGCTGATAGTCAAAAATAAAGTAAAATAAAATTAATAGATATATAAAAATTTTAAAGTAACAAGTAAATTACAATAAAATGATAAGATAGGCGGACCCCTATAGAATGGGAGACTTAAAAGACCTTAAAAGACTTATCAGTCAATCAGTATATGTAGACCTTATTTGAATCCTGGTTCAAACAAACTGCTAAAAAAAAAAAAAATCCCCAAACTTAATTTATGGGAAATTTAAGCACTGGATATTTGAAGTATTAAGGTGATATTATTGATTTTTTTTTTAGGTATAATAATTGTATGGTCTTTATGTTTTTAAAGAAAGAGTCTTTGTCTAGTAGCAATACATAGCGAAATATTTACAGATAAAATAATATGATGTCTGGGATTTGCTCCAAAATAATGCAGGACAGAGGAACTTCAGGGGAAATATAGATGAAACAAAATTGGACATGAATAGATAATTGGTGAAGCTGAGTAATGGGTACTTAGGGGTTTATTAACCTATTTATTTTTTCTATCATGAAAAGTTAAAGTCTCCCCTTCACTGACCCTCTAGTGTTAATCAGCATTAACAATTAGACATTTTTTTCTCAGAAATTTTTCTGTGTATAAATTACAGAGAGAAAGAAGGGTAGTGAAGTTTTTGTTTTTGTTTTATTTAACTAAATAGAGTCACTGCACATGTTGCTCTACAACTTTCTCTTTTGGAGGGGAGGGGAACTTAATATATCATGGACATTTTGCCATTTAGTTTTATATTGGATCAGTTGATGATTTTTTTCCCTAAAGTTTTTTGCTTCTGTAACAGTGTAGCTTCTACACAGCAGGGGATAATTTTGGCTTTTTGTGGGGACTGCCTGTGTTTGAAGCCTGGAATTTCTGTGGGCTTTGATCAGAGTTTTCATTGCAAGTCTTGGGCAGCTCCCACTCTTCTGATTATGAATCTTTCCTGGCATAGGATCCCCATATGAAGCACTGGCCGCAACCCTCTCCATAGGATTTTGCTGTCAGACAGCAGTTGTAAAACCTGTTGGAAACTCAGCTCTCTAATGCCTACTCTTTGGGGGCCAAATATTTGTGAGAGCTAGAAAAAGCATTGTTGAATTCCTATTGCTTTTTTGTGATGTTACCTAATGTGAATTCTCAGTAACTCATGTACATCAATCCTTAAGAGAGAAGATTTGTGAGAGGATGGTTTGTTTTTTAAAAGAATAGAGTGTTTAAAAAAAAAAAAAAAGAATAGAGTGGATGAATAGGTGACCAGCCTTACCTCCATGATGGAGCTTTCTGTTGTTATCATGCTGGGAAGTTGACATAATTTAATTCCATTGCTTCTTGCAATATCCGCTGTTTTTCATTTCCCTTTTATCCCAATGGGAGAAAGACAATCTAAGCTTGGAATAACTTCACTTTCTCCCTTACCCTTGAGGATCACAGAGTATATCATGCTTTTCATGACATATTTTCAAAGTGCTTTAAAATATTGCTGTCATCATTTCATTCTCTTATCAAATATTTTCAGAGTAGCTACTTTGTGCCAGTCATAGCACCCAGCCTTTGGGAGCAGAGAATGCAAGATAAATCAGTTTTCACATCGCTGTCTGGGTGGAAATTCTGAGGTTGGTCATTGAGGAAGGATAGATCTATGATTAGTGTTTTTAAATAGGAATGTTTTGTGTATATATACAATAATGATAGGTACCATTTACTGATTCATTACCCTGTGCTAAGTACCTTTCTAAGAATTTTATACCAGTTGTCTCATTTAATTTTCATAGCAAATCCTATGAAGTATGTGCTCTTATTAGTTGCCTTTTGTAGATCAGGAACTGAAGCACAGAAAGATGAAATAATTTACTGGAAATCACAGAGCGAAAAAGTGGTACAATCTGGATTTAAACTCAGATAATCCAATTCCAGAACCTGTGCTTATTATGGAATTATTACTAAGAAATCTGTTGGCTCAAAAAAAAAAAACAAAACAAAACAAAAAAAAGAAATCTGTTGGCTCATTGATATATTGTATTAGCAGCTTCCAGTTTTTAAGAAAGAAAAAGATGGTTAATTATTGTTAACCATCAGTATCCCTGGAGTCCGTTGGATTTTCAAGCTGTGAAACATGTTGAAGAGTTTTTAAGATATGATATCATAGTGCAGTTGGGGATTAGAACTGATTTCCAGACTTATAGAAAATTGATCAAATCTTTACGGTGTGTCGGTACCTTCAGGGGTTGAAATTTACCTGTAGTGTGTCTAGAGTCGTATCAGAATGAATCTTATTCTGTCACTTGCAGTGTTGTTTGTGCTGAAAGGAAATCCACTGAGCTGTTATTTTGGCTAAGTCAATTTTACAATTCATCATGAAGTTTGCTATAATGTGTAAAAGTGTATGTTTCCCCAACATGCATAAGTGTGTATGAATATGTTTCAAATGCATGTATACATGCTCTGCTTTAAAAATATGAAAATCTCAGTACATTCCTAGATTCTTGTTTCGTATGGCTTGCACTCAGTGATTCTAAACTCTTTCAATTGGGAATCCAGCCTGAAACTAAGTACATGTTACTACAAACTAGGCTGTAAAACCTTCAATTCAAACTCATAGTCCCAGTTTACCTTTTCTTTCCTTCATTTCGTCATAATAACGAAGAGAGCTGTCACTCACTGTTGTTGACAATGTGTTAATCTTTGTATTAAGCACTTTTAACTGTATTCTCATTTAGTCCTCAAAGTAACTCTTTGAGGTAAGTCTTGTTATTCTTATTTTCTAGATGCAGAAGCAAAGCCTTAGATTACTTGTTCAAAGTCACATAGATATATGTGGGGACAGATCCAGGTTTGTCTGCCTCCAAGGTCAGTTGATTTCCTGTGTGGAAACATTGCTGAAGGAAGATGTTCTGAGTGCTGTGTACTTGTAGGAGTCTATGTTTATATGTAGTTTAATTTTAAAAGATAAACAATAGTAACTATAGCTTCCTGTGCACTAGTGAGGTATAAAGACATCAGAATTTGTATCCTAGCTCTGTTTAATATAATGACATTAAACAAATCACAATTTCTCTGGGCCTCAGTTTCCCCGTATGTAAAATAAGGATAATAATACTTAAGGTTGTTGTTAGAATTAAGTGAAATCACGGAAAAGTGCCAAGTAGTTTACACATGTAAGAAAGTATTAGCCAATACTCTCATCCCCCACTGCCCCCCATGAGCTCTTAAGACTCATTTCATAGGATTCAAATTAGATGCTGCTATGGATTTGGTTTAACAGCTTCCTTAAAAATTTAGGATATCATCTGATTTTTCACTTCATTCATTCATTCAAAGGACTTTTTACTGGGTCCCTACTATATCCCAAGCATTGGCATTGTTGCTGGAGGTATAAATTGACTCAGACTTGATCACAGATTATTCAGGACATTTTCTGGTTAGGATTGTAATCCAGTCTAACCCAACTACATGCTAACTGACCCCATGTAACGTGAACGGGGTCAGATTCGTCCGTGGTGGCCCAGACTGCTCTGCATAAAGAAATCTCAGGACAGATGGGGCATCTGGCATGTGTTGTGAGTTTGCATCTTGTCCTGTGGGGTAGGTGAGGGATGGGGGTGGGCTTAGAGTGGAGCCCAGGTGAGGCACTTCCCCAGACACCGAGCCCAATGGGTAGCCCTCCTGGGTTTGCGTCACAGTCTGCCCAGACACAGGAGGCCCCTTGCAAGTGTGTTTCAACTGGAACTGCCTGGGTGACTTTTTAAATCCCCCGAAATGAAAAGAACTGCATTTTCCTCTCAGCTCACCAAACAACAATAATGAATAATAGACTCTAGTCCATTTTGAATAGACTCTAGTCCATTTTGAATACATTTAAATTGTGTTTCTGCAAAATTTCACACTTGCACTCTTTTTTTAATGTTTCAACTGAACATACACACAGTTCTATAGGCAGCTGGAGTGGAGACAAAGGTTGCTCAGTTCAATAAGTATTTACTAAGCCTTTCCCCAGACAGGCATTGTGAAAGGTCAAAACACGGTCAACTCCAACCATAATAATCAAAACAACAACAAAACCTAGCTCTTTTTGATGCCACCCCTTCTCTTTGGGTGCTTTTGGTCCAGTCTTTGATGGTGCAATGCAAGAAAGTCTGAGACCATCCATCTCATTCCCCAGGGAGGGTGGGCAGATGAGAAGTCATCTGAGGCCTGGAAAGGTGTGAAGTGCACAGTTTGAGTGTTCATTAGAGAAAGCACTGAAATCAATTCTGTGCTGTCTGATAGCAAACATGTGTCACCTTCCCCACTCACCCACTACCACCCCATACGTATACACACACATAGACACACATCAGTTTCCCTGGTGGCGCAGTGGTTAAGAATCTGCCTGCCAGCGCAGGGGACACGGGTTCGAGCCCTGATCAGGGAAGATCCCACATGCCGCAGAGCAACTAAGCTGGTGCACCACAACTACTGAGCCTGCACTCTAGAGCCCACGAGCCACAACTACTGAGCCCGCATGCCACAATTACTGAAGCCCGCGCGCCTAGAGCCCATGCTCTGCAACAAGAGAAGCCACTGCAATGAGAAGCCCGTGCACCACAACGAACAGTAGCCCCCGCTCGCTGCAACAAGAGAAAGCCCACATGCAGCAACAAAGACCCAACACAGCCATAAATAAATAAATAAATAAATAAATAAACCTATTTTTAAAAAAAGAAGGCTAACCAGTAAGATATGAAATTTTGGGCAGTGAGGGAGATGCTTTTTGCTGGGAAAAAGGGAGAATGAGTTTCTGTTTCCAAAGGATGGGATCAGAACTATTTCTAAAACATCGTTTAACTGAATCAGTGCAGCGAGGTTAATTTGTAGGTGAGTTATAGCTTAATGGAAACAACAGCATTGTCATGCTCGAGTTGCACATTTTAAAGCAGTAAAGTGATAGCGAACTCCAATGCCAGTCCCCGAGCTTCCCCCACCAACAGCTGTCCCTGTGAGGGTGGACTTGGCCGTGAGTGTCTCAGGTCACCCTGTGTTCCTGTGTTTCCCTGTTAACGAACACACGGTGGCCTCTGCAGAACATCCCGGACTCATGCCAGTGACCATCTAACCCTCAGTTCATTAGGAGAGTCAGGGCTTCAGACTCAATGCATAGGTTGCTTACACTTTTCATTTACATTGTGTTTGAAGTTTTTAATGTTTCTGGGTGTGCATGCATTAGAGGGGAAGGTCTTCAGAAAGTAAAGTGGTGTCCTGAAGGAGGGCTCAGGAATTCTGAATGGCCAACAGGACAGGACAGAGGCCAGTGAGGATTCAGGCCACATGGGAGAAAGAAATCACGGATAGAATTGCTTTGATGGTTGGGCAGCTGGGAACCTTTCCTGCCCTGCAGCATGCTAACAGCAAGACAGATGTTCCCAAGGCCCAATCTTTGTACGCTTGTGCTCCTGGGGAAAATAACTCTCATTCCTGTTCGTGCAGGTCCACCCTTCCTGATTACATTCAGTTCTTTGAGTGATTTTTCAAGAATATGCTCAGCACCTGGTCTAATTAGAAAGGAAGGAGCTGCAGATCACTCAGTCTCCAGACCTGTTGCCTGGTACATGCATCCTCATCTTCTCCAGGCCCGTAGCTCTTAAAGAGGGAGGAGGGAAACGTTCCAGATATGCCAAGGCAATGAATATATAATTGGTGCCCATAGTAGTTACAAAATGTAAAGGATATAGAACAGATCTCTTTCTAATCCTGTAACCGCCCCAGAAACAACTACTATTAAGTTTGTCTACTCCTACAAAGATATTCTATTCATATGTAAAGGCATATACATATTGTACATATTTTTCATATATGTATATACACACATAATACACATACATATATTTAATTATTTATCCTCGTTATTTATATAAATGGTAGCATACTCTGGAATAATAGGTATTCCATACCTTACATTTTTGTTTATCTTGAGAATTGTTCCAGGATAGCACATGTAGAGCTGCCACGTTCTTTTTAATAGCTACGGAATGTTTGTTCCATCGTTCAAATGGACCATCTAAACCATTAACTTCAGCCTTTTATTGTTGCATAGTTTGGCTGTATAATCTTTTGCCATCCTGATAATACTTAATTGAATATCCTTGAATATATATCTTTGAGCACATGTGCTAATTTATCTCTAGAATCAGTTTGCAGAAGTAGAATTACTAGGCCAAATGGGATATCCTTTTTGCTTTGTTCTATTTATTAGACATTTGTATGTCTCCCTTTTTTTTGTTTCAGATGTACAACAAAATGATTTGATATTTGTATATATTTGCAAAATGATCACCACAATGTCTAGTTAATATCTGTTGCCATACATAGTTATAGAATTTTTTTCTTGTAATGAGAACTTTTAAATCTATTCTCTCAGTAACTTTCAGATATGCAATACTTTATTATGAATTACAGTTGCTGTGCTGTATATTACATGCCATGACTTATTTATTTTATAGGGCTTATCCCTTTTAACACTCATAGAAATCGCCAAATTGCCCTTCTGAGCAGGATTTATGCATTTACACCTTCCCAGGAATGCATAAGAATGCGCACTCTGTCTGTCTTCCCCTAATCCCCACCCCCACCTAGGACATATCAGTCTGTCTGTCGTAGGGGAGAAAGTTTTGTGCTGGATATGAGCCTGAGTATGTTTGAAACTCACCCCATGGGTGTTAGCCGTCTTTTAGTTGGTTACAGGTCATAGAAAATCTACCTCAAACAAAATTTTTTTTTTAAGTGGAGAAATTTATTGACACATATAATAGAATTCCAGAGTGAATGTGTGGATCAGGCATAACTGCATCCACGAAGGGCTGCCATGTTGTTGCACAGCTCCAGGGGGCGCATTCAGGTTGTATCAGAAAACAGTGTGATGTGGCCCTGGAATTAGTGGCCTATGCTTGGGGTTACAGTTGAAGTCATGGGGACTTGGTCTCTCTCCACTTCTTAGCCCTGTTTTCTTGGGGTTTGCGTCGTTGTCAGGCAGGCCTTCTCTAAGCGGTCACCCTGGTAGCTCTAGGTTTCTATTTTAATCACCTTTATAACCTCAGAACAAAGAGCTTCTCCTTTTTGGTAGATACAACAAAGGTCCCACAAATGAGCCTCATTGACCTGGCTTGGGTCAGGTGCTCATCCCTAACAACTGGTCACTTAAAGGAATATCTTTTGATTTGCTTGCCCATCATTCATTCCCTGTTCTCATAATAGCACCCTGATTGATTTTCTTCCTCAACAGTCAGTCCACATGGTCTGACTCCCTGCCTTCCTCCAGGGGTAAGCATGGTACCCAGGCACCCATCCTACCAATGGGCAAAGCAATTCCGATTCTCAGACACCACCACTAAACTGTCTGCAGGCTAGATGAGTGCTTCTCAAACTCAAGAGAGTTACAGCTGAAGAAGAGAGGTTACAAATGTGCATTCAAACCACCTGGGGATCTTGTAATAAAGCAGATTCTAACTCATTAGATCTGGGATGGGGCCCAAGATTCTGCATTTCTAACAGGCTGTAGGATAATGCTGATGCCACTGGTCCAAGGGCCACACGTTGAAATAAGGGGATATACTGTGGATCCAATGAGCTCTCCAAGTTGCTTGTAGTCCAGTAATTTTGAGATTTCATAGCATATACAGGATATTAAATAAACAAAATCTCCACAAGCAGTCAATTTCAGTATCTTCATTTCACAAAGCAAAGAGAAATCACTTTTATGATCACATTTATCAAAAAAATATAAGTATTATTAAAACATTCATTCATTTTAGAAATAAAATTCTATTGCCTGCCTGGGTGGGGAGGGGAGAGGAATCCTTTGCTGAACTGTTTCTAAAGAATTGTACTTTTTTTTTTGCGGTACACGGGCCTCTCACTGTTGTGGCCTCTCCCGTTGCGGAGCACAGGCTCCGGACGCGCAGGCTCAGCGGCCATGGCTCACGGGCCTAGCTGCTCCGCGGCATGTGGGATCTTCCCGGACTGGGGCACGAACCTGCGTCCCCCGCATCGGCAGGTGGACTCTCAACCACTGTGCCACCAGGGAAGCCCAAGAATTGTACTTTTGACCAGAGTTGGCAAAGAAAGTAACTTCTCCCTCTGGGGGCTATGAGCTGTCTGTTGTCGTAGTAAAAAACTGCTGCTGTTTCCACCATCCAGCCAGTGACTTATTAGTGCTTTGCCTGAGGAACCAGTTTGCCCTTGGCAGACACTAGGTTTTATATATCCACTTATCCCATCATGACTGGGTGGCCTGTAGCAAATTCTGGGGACAATATACTGGTTTCTTGGGAATAACAAAATCACTCTCTCTCGTGACCAAGGGCTCCTAGGTTTTCTTTTCTCATCATCTCCCAGAACCATTATCTCAGTCCAGGATTAACTTGAAAAGCATTAAAGATTTTCGTTACTCTCCCTAACTCAGACCAGTTATTGAATGGAACATTTCACCACCCACCGCATCACTTACTGAATCAGAAAAATGATTTCTTTTGCAAAGCAATTTCATGCCTTGTTATTCCCTATATGTCTCTAAAATACAAAGTTAGGTGGCACTCCCAGAAGTCTCTGTTCATTCCAGAGATTGAAAGGGGAAAGTTTTAAAAGGGGCTCGGCAAACCTGTGACACTGTCTACTCGGTATCCTCCTGCCGTATGTAGCATCGTGATGGTATTTGCTTTCAAACCATGCCTCCTACAAGGAAAATTGTAGCCTCAAATACTTGCATCATTATGTAAATAGGGGTTAATGAATCAGTTGCACAAAATATAAAGCGACTGAGAATTTGGCCGCTTTTATGAGAAAATAACACAAAGACAGCTGGATTTTTCTTCTGCTTTTTTTGTGCATCCTCATACTCTTTGGTTTTACAGATACGGCTTTTACAAGAAGGCTAGGCTAGAGAATTCTGCAGAATTCTTATTTTGCATTTCATTTTCTTATCGCTAAACTGTTAAGTAAAGGCAGTCCCATCTGTAGGCTTGGAAAACAGCTTTCAGACTTAATTATTAAAAGGTAACATCTCCTCTCTAAATACTGATCCTCTATAAATACTGTGTTGTCCACATTTGCCTTTTGAGATTAAAATAATCCACCCACTGATTTGGAATTAACTTAAAATGCTTAGGAAATGGGATGTCGAGTCCCTGTCCTGGTTCTCTGTATCTACTGCTGACTCTCTAGTGACAGAGCTGCCCTTAGGTGATGCCCAAGCTGGCAAGTCATGAATCAACAAATTGCACTTTAAAGGTAGAATAGAAGGGGAAGGGCCATTTATTGCAGCAAGGGGTCTTCTTCATCCATGAGCAGTGTGAAGAGCTGGAGACACAAGATTTGGGGATTGGTCAACCGGCCAATCGACATTTTCCCAACAGTTGTTTATTGAGTACTTGCTATGTCCCAAGGCATGAAGGTAGCTTCTGTGTATATAGTGATGAATCCAACATTCTGAGCCCTGACCTCATGGAGATAACTTAAATGAACCATTTCACTTCTCTTGGATTTACTTGAAAAACAAGGCTAATTCTTAACCTCACAGGATTGCTATGCTAAACATATTTAGAAAAGTATAAAGTGTTGAACAGTTGTAGAGTTCTTTAGGTCAACATGGTTACATAGCCTCAGCAGCGCCCTTAACTTGAACTTTCTGAGGTCAGCTGTGTTGCTTATTACCTCCTTTCATAAAGTTATCCTCAAATGACCCTCCCTTTGCCCTTTGTCTTTTTGCGACAGTTGCATCTTCTTCCCCAAAGATGATCCCATTTTCCTGATTCTTGATCAGTGCCAGCTTCTTATCTGCTTTGTAAAAAACTCTTCAGGGCTTCCCTGGTGGCGCAGTGGTTGAGAGTCTGCCTGCCGATGCCGGGGACACGGGTTCGTGCCCTGGTCTGGGAGGATTCCACATGCCGCAGAGCGGCTAGGCCCGTGAGCCATGGCCGCTGCGCCTGCGTGTCCGGAGCCTGTGCTCCGCAATGGGAGAGGCCGCAACAGTGAGAGGCCTGTGTACCGCAAAAAAAAACAAAAACAAAACTCTTCAAAGATGCAAGAGGGAGGGGATATGGGGATATATGTATACGTATAGCTGATTCACTTTGTTATACAGCAGAAACTAACACAACAATATAAAGCAATCATACTCCAATAAAGATGTTAAAAAAAAACTCTTCAAAAGGAGGGGCCTCCTAACTCAGAAATTTCATAAGCATTTGATATGAACTTAGAAAGAAAATAAAGGACTATTCATAAAAGATTGAGAAAAAAATCAAAAATAATTTTCTGTATTTGATACACAATAAAAATTAGATTCTTAAAATAATGCCCCAGAATACAGTTATCATGAAACATGTCTGTCCTTTCCTAGAGTTAGAAATAGAGAACAGTTTTAGAGTTGGGCAAGTAGCCAGCCTTGTCATTTATAGGTAAGAATGATGGGGGTCACGGTCCTAGCAAGGGAGCAGGCTGGGAGGGGCTTTCTCTGGAATATACTAGAGCAGCTGAGGCTTGGAAACATGCAGGGAACGTTTCTAAGAATGCCTTTGCTGTACGTGTAGGAGGAGGATCTCGATGCTTGCATTGAAAGACCCCTGGCCTGTCACACAGTCTCCCACGGTACAGATTTTTGACTCATTGCACTAATTTTATGTACCATCTGTTCATTGAGGGATCCTCCCCACCCACGTCCCAACATCCATAATAATGTATGTTTCCTGTCTTTTTCTGCTCTGTGTCCCTATCTCCTCATCTCTGCCTCATTCCCACCCAACCCCTCACTCCACATATGTGAGTTCATCACTAAGAGTGGGAAAGCACAGCAAACCTAAAGAAACATTTCAGAGGGTCTTGTTTTACACTTTGTAAATTGCACAATTAACAAATCTTCTTAGGGATAAAGGGCCTCTTCTTTTCTCCATCCCCTGACAAAAATGAGGTTGCTTGGTGGGTAGCTAGCATCATGGTATAGTGCAGTGTTGTCAGATGTTTTCTAAAAAGGGCCATATAGTAAATATTTTAAGTTTTGTGGGTCATACGATCTCTGTCACAACTATTCAACTCAGTTGAGATATCGTTAAAGTGCCTATGGGCAAATATAAAAACAAGTGAGCATAGCTGTGTTCCAGTAATCTAGATTTATGGACACTGAAATTTGAGTTTCATGGAAGTTTTACATATTAGAAAATATTCTTCTTTTGATTGTTTTAACCATTTGAAATACAAAAGCCATGCTTAGCTTGTAGGCTTTATAAAAACAGTCAGTGGGTAGGATTCGACCCACGTATCTTCATAGTTTACCAACCCCTGGTATTGTGGAGGAAATGCAGAACTAGGAGTGAGAAGCTTTATGTTGCAATTTCAGTTGTACTACTTTCTAACCTTGATGTATGTAGTCATTTGACTTCTAACCTCAGTTTTCTCATCTGTAAAATGAGTGTGGAAAGTGGGAGTGGGGGAAAAGTAATGCTAGAGAGGAGAGACCTGGTGAACATTGTCTCTGCCAGGTGATCAAGGTTCACATCATCAAAGATAAGTCATGTGGATAGCATGTACCCTTGATACGTGATGAAAACGGCACTTTACCTCTGTGGTCATCCTCCAAGAAAGTCATAACCGCAGTCAAACATGAAAAAACATCAGACCAACCTAAATTGAGGGACGTTCTACAAAATACCTGACTAGTATTCCTCAAAGCTGCCCAGGTCATCAAAAACAAGGCAAATCTGAGCAACTGTCACAGACCAGAGTAGAATAAGGAGACGCGATGGCTAAATGTACTGTATCCTGGAGATGGGATCCTGGCACAGAAGAAGGACATGAGGGGGAAACTAGTGATGTCTGAATAAAGTGTGGAGTTTAATTAACAGCCCTGGATCATGTTGTTTCCTTAGTTGTGACAGATGTCCCATGGTAACGTAAGATGTGAACATTAGGGGGATCTAGGTCAGGAGAATATGGGAACACTGTACTAGCTTTGCAACTTTGTTGTAAATCTACAACTATTCTAAAATAAACAGTTATTTATATTAAAAAAAAACTAAGAAAGAACAATCCCCAGGATTTGGCAATTGATTGGATACAGAGGGTAAAGGAGGAAGAGAAATAAAGATTATGTCATAGTGTTCAGCCTGAGTACCTGGGAAGGTAGCCCTGCCATTGGACAGAAATAATGAATATGAGGCAAATAGGCTTGGAATAGGAAATAATGAACTTGGAGTACCAGGTCACATCCATGAATATGAGGTACTGTTTCATATTTAAAGTGATAAAATACTTGGGGAGAGGGCTTTTGGATTTCAGATGTTTTGCTTAAAGTGATCTCCAGCCAGTATTTGACAGATAAGTCCTAATTTAAGAAAGATTAACTAGATTAAATAATAAAAGTTACTGGACTTTATATAAATAGCTGGACTCCTGCCCATATATATATATATACACACACATACATATATGTCCCTTTGTGGATATGTTTTTCCTGTTGTCATTAACGTATTGCTTGGAACTTGGAGTAGCTATAAGCATCTCTTTATTTGCAAAAGGAATTAAAGTCGTGTTGCCAAGTGGAACATGATCTAAGTGACTCTCAGCAGCCAGAAGCAGCCCTTTTTCTTTAGTCAAGAAGTGCTAGTTGGGCTTCCCTGGTGGTGCAGTGGTTGAGAGTCCGCCTGCCGATGCAGGGGACACGGGTTCGTGCCCCGGTCCGGGAAGATCCCACATACCGCGGAGTGGCTGTGCCCGTGAGCCATGGCCGCTGAGCCTGCGCGTCCGGAGCCTGTGTTCCGCAACGGGAGAGGCCACAACAGCGAGAGGCCCGCGTACTGCAAAAAAAAGAAAAAAAAAAAAAAAGTTATAGCTCATCCTAAATTTTTTTTAAAGTAATTAATTTATTTTTGGCTGTGTTGGGTCTTTGTTGCTGCACGCGGGCTTTCTCTAGTTGCACCAAGCGGGGGCTACTCTTTGTTGTTGCGCGTGGCCTTCTCATTGCGGTGGCTTCTCTTGTTGTGGAGCATGTCTAGGCGCGCAGGCTTCAGTAGTTGTGGCGTGCGGGCTTAGTAGTTGTGGCTCATGGGCTCTAGAGCGCAGGCTCAGTAGTTGTGGCGCACGGGCTTAGTTGCTCCGTGGCATGTGGGATATTCCCAGACCAGGGCTCAAACCCGTGTCCCCTGCATTGGCAGGCAGATTCTTAACCACTGTACCACCAGGGAAGTCCCCCATCCTAAATTATTGAGTAAAGATTTGTATTCAGTGTGAAGAATCTAGTGCTGTCTTAACCAAAGAGAAACCAATAAATAGTTATCGTTCCTTAGTTTTATTTTATGCTACAGTAATTTAAAATACCCCAGGGAATTCCCTGGCTGTCCAGTGGTTAGGACTCCATGCTTTCACTGCCAAGGGCCTGGGTTCGATCCCTGGTTGGGGAACTAAGATCCCACAAGCCACGTGGCGTGACCAAAAAAAAAAAAAAAAAACCCAGACAGTGCTTACTAAAAAGCACTATAAATAAGGATATAGGGTGGAAAAAAAAGACACTTTAAGAAACTTTTTTTCTTCAATTTGATTTCATTAATTTATGCCTTGCCTCTTTCCAAATGTATTTAAAGTACCTGAATTTCTCAATAGAATGTGTGCTGAGCACAAAAAAGTGTGCACACAGATGAACAAATCAGCTGTATCATACTGCCTCCAAGATAATGATGATTTATAAATGACAGAATGTATATCCAGAAACACTCAAGCTCTCTGAACTAGACACTTCACCTTTAATGAATGAAGCGATTCAAAGTCATCTTTCTTCCTACTCAGTAGAAAACCAATGTGGTCATGTCGTTCAGATCAGTCAGGGCATAGAGCTTGAGAAAAAGAGCTGACTATAACTAGCTGGATTCTTGAGTAGATAAAGCTTCATGTAGCCACATACAGCCTGATAGAGAAATGGAAGAGAGGAAAAGGGGTGGGGAGAAGGGAAGGGTTTACAGGTCACCTGCTCTTTGCCCAGCACTGAGCTTAAACGCTTACTGTGTGCACGGTCTCGTTTAGTAAGCTGCAGGCATGGGTATAATGTTCAGATGGCAGTTTGATCTAAGTATTTCTGAGTAAGTCAGTCCTCTTCCTGATGTTGCTCTCACCAGCTGCATCCCATGGGCAACCATTCCCTAGATCTGCCAGTTATACAGTTAGTTGTTGATGATCCTAGATGTCACCTCCTCCCACCAAGCTCAGTATTCCATCAGCCACTGCTTAAACCATGCACCACAGCCAGAGTGCGGAGGACTCGGGATTGTTTGAACAGGTCTACCAGATGCCTCAGATTTCATAGACAGAGCAGCGAGTAGGACTTTGTCTTCATTTCACTGATATGTGTCTGCCTCTTTCCAAAAAGGATTTGATCTTCCAATAGGATGTGTGCCACGAGACATTTCATAAGAGGGAGAACCTTAGGACCTCCACGCAGAAGGGCAGCATGTAAGAAAGCAAGACAAGACAGTGAGGAAAGGAGAGAACATCAGAGTCTCCCTTTGTGTGGAAAGGAGCAAGATTGAGGACAGTTTCATGGGAGTGGAGCTTCTGAAGGGGCTTTAGTGATTAAAATAGGTGGCGCGTATGAAGGGTGAGCATTTGGCTGGTTTGTCTCTGAGTCTTTCCCAGCCTTCCTGTGTTAGGACAAGTTCAAGCCAAGGTTCCTTTCAGAACCTTGTGCCCAGTTAATTCCATACCCGTTATCCCTGCCATGCTTGGCTACGCCTAAAATGTCAACCTTTCTAATGCTCACATCCCTTGTTCTGCCCCCTTTGATCTTCTCATCCCCTTACCTCTGTCCCAAAACCTCCTGCAAAGTCCCAGACAGGGACCCTGGGCGAAGTCTGGCCCTCTACCATGTTTTATTCAGCCTGCACACTCCACCTTTATCCCCACATGGCAACCACTGGCAAAAGCCAAGAGTCTCCCTGAGAGGGGACAGATGCTTTCTTGTTTGCCAAAGTCCCTACCACTCCCTATTGTTCCCCAATCCTGGTGGTGGTCAGATGAGTGTGTTTAGTTTGTGAAAATGCATCGATTACTTTTTTACTTTCTGTGCATTTGTTATATTTCAGCTTTAGAAGTTTTTTTTAATGAATCAGAAAGCAGAATCTTGGTTTCCCTGTGCAAACCCGATGCAGTAGACATCATTATTTTCCCCCATTTTGTAGATGAGGCTGTGAGGACATGGAAAGGTCAAGCAAGTTACTCATGGTCCTATAGCTGGTACATGAGCTGGGAATCACACCCAGGTGGCCTGTACTCCTGACTGCTATGATTTAGTTCCTCCCAGGAGAGTTGGTTCAGTCATGAGATACTCTAATTCTGTTCTTGGCTTCTCTTTGCTGCCAGTCCAATATCCAAAACATGATTTTCAGAGACACATTTACACTGTTTCTTTTATGTGCTATGGTAGATTAAAGATGGCCATAAATTCCTTGCAACTCCTTTTATTGAGATATGGGATCAAATTCCCCTCCCCTTGAATTTGAGCTGGATTTAAATGGTTTGCTTAATTGGTAGAGTGAAGTGGAAATGACACTGTGTGACATACGAGGTGAACTATTAGAAGACTTGCAGCATCTGCCTTGGCTTCTTCGGACGCTGAGTCTTAGAAGCCATGCCATGAGGAAGCCCAAGGCACCCCACCAAGAGGCCCCCATGGAAAGGAAAAAAGGACGCTTGTTGCAGTCAGCACCAGCACACCAACCATGTGAGTGAGTCGTCTTGCAAGTGGATCCTCCAGCCTCCGCTGAGTGACCCCAGTTAATGCCACATGGAACACAGATGAGATGTCTCCACTGAACACTGCCCAAATTGCAGAATTCATGAGCAAAATAAATGACTATCTTTGTTCTAAGCCACTAAATTTTGGCGTCGTATGTTGTGCAGTGGGTAACTGGAGCACCTGCCAACTTTGCTTAACCAATGTAAACTAGAGTCAAATGTAAGGTCAACAAAGTATCATCTTCTCTAATGTGTTATTACAGGAAGTCTCCTCTAGAAAAAACTTAACTCTTAATTCAAACCATCCCTGAAAATAATCCCAGAAATTATTTTTGCATTAATTGCACAGATTTACTGACTAAATTGGAATCTTGTAAGAAAAAACACATTTGCTAATTGAATGTCAACAAAGTGCCATCAGACTAATTGTGGAACCTAAGTCAATGTAAAATCAGATTCTAAGTGAATCTGTGAGTTGCTGGGAATTAGGTATAAGAACTACACAGTCTAAAGTTAGTTACTCACTTCAGCTAAAAGGGCAGAAGAATAAAATCTAACATTTTTGTTCAGGGCTCCCCACTCACTCAAGACATTTGTTTGGCAAATATTTTCCCAACCAGACAGCACAATTACATAGGGTGTGTTCCACCAGAGCTGGCCAGCCCAGTTGGAGAGTGATTGATTACCAGGGTGGTGTGTTTACTTTAAAGGGAAATCACAGGATTATTGCTCCCATTTCTCCTGAACTCTTTCCAATTGGTACTTCCTGTGCTTAGTATGCAAGATAAGCAAGGAGGGGAAGAAATGCCCTTGAATGCATGGCTGGTGGTAAAATGCCTGTGAGGCACTTAAGGGCTTTAGCCAGTGGTGAAATACCTATTAGAAAGTCGGTGGGTCTATGAAACCTTAGGATGGCCAATATATACAGTTGAATGGAAAAAAGCTGGTGGGCAGACAAATAGAAGGTAATGTGTCAAGCAATTTGTTTGATATAGAGATGGATGAATAAAAGATAGTGAGTTAGAAAAAGAGGTGTTTTTAGAAAGGCTGATAGGATCTATTCTGTTAGACCAGGGATGCTCCTCAGCTCTGCAGCTCTGGTGAAAAAATAGCCACAGACAGCACACAAACAAATGGATGTCGCTGTGTGCCAGTGGAACTTTATTTATGGAGATTGCAAACTGAATTACATGGGATTTTCATGTGCCACTAAATATTCTTCCTCTTTTGACGTTTTTTCAACTATTAAAAAATGTAAAAACTGTTGTTTTAGCTCACAGGCTGTGTGTAAACAAGTGGCAGGCTGGATTTGACCCTTGGGCCATAGTTTGCTACCTCTGTTATGGTTTGGGTGGGGGAGGAGTTGGATGATGAGGGAGGGGGCAGGGGTGGGTAGGAGAGGAAGTGGCTTGCTTTCTGCCTTCTACTTTTTTCCTAAAATTTATTTATTTATTTATTTACTTATGGCTGCGTCGGGTCTTTGTTGCTGCACACAGGCTTTCTCTAGTTGTGGCAAGCGGGGGCTACTCTTCATTGCGGTGCCTGGGCTTCTCATTGCGGTGGCTTCTCTTGCTGCAGAGCACGGGCTCTAGGCACACGGGCTTCAGTATTTGTGGCACACGGGCTCAGTAGTTGTGGCTCGTGGGCTCAGTAGTTGTAGCACATGGGCTTAGTTGCTCCACAGCATATGGGATCTTCCCGGACCATGGCTCGAACCCACTTCCCCTGCATTAGCAGGCAGATTCTTAACCACTGCACCACCAGGGAAGTCCTCTGCCTTCTACTTTCTAAACTTTTGTATTTTGAGATCTTTTACAGACAGATATGTGTATATGGCTTTTATAATTAAAATTATAAAATTAAAGATATGTCCATGTTAGGGTCTAAGGAAAAAAAAAAACTGTACAAGGGCACTGTAGGTTTCAGTGGGAAAAGGACAAGTGATAGCCCCTGGGGCTCATGTTCAAATAGTTTAAAATCTCATTCATTCAGATTTACCCACACAGAAATTGGGTTGAAGGTCCCATTTGCTTACTCCAAAAAGAAGATTTATTTATCAACTTTAATTGTAAACACTTTAAGACAAATGGTGTTACTAATTATAAATGATTTTTATCTGCTTCTTAAAGCAATTTCATTAGAATGTCTGCCTCAGAAGGCTGTGGGCCTAGAGTAAGATACTTGAAAGCTATGCCATATGTCTTTTTAAATGCTGTGTTACTCAGACTAATTCAGACTACTCTCTTTTCTCATTTTACCCACAGTTTGTTGCGCTTTTCTGATATCTATCTTGGGCTAATTTGCATTAGGGTTGTTTATATTCTTCTTTTGGTCCATCTTCATTCTCTGTAAACTCCCGGAAGGCATGATACTCGCTCTTATAGATCACAGCTTTCATTCATTCATTCATTCAACAAACATTTACTGAGTGCCTCCTATGTACCAGGCATCATTCTAGGCCCTGGAGAAACCAGAGTGAAAAAAGCAAAGTTCCTGATCTGTGGAATGAACATTCTTTTTGAATCTGATTTTGTCCTGTTCATCTGAATTGATGTTTTCCTTCAGAGATAGCAGATGAGGTGTCTGTCACAGCTCAACTCCGATTGACTGTTAGTGGCTGCTTAGGGTAGTATGTTAGGAGGAATTCTGAGAGTCAGCTAGAAAGAGGACCCTCTTTCATTACTCATTCGGGGAGTAGAGTGTGAGAGCAGTGGGTCACATGTGTTATCCCTTATGTAGACCGTGAATTGTGGCACGTGGGAGGTGGAATAGATACAGATTTGGTATCAACAGGATTCGAATTAATTTCTCTCCTTTCGTAAAAAAATTAATTAATTTTTATTTAAAGCAAGATAACAGAAGGTGTAGAAAGAAGGTATCTATAAAATGACAGGAGATTTTAAGATCCTAAATATATGTTGTGTATTATTTTTGAAACATGAAAGTAATAAAACTTCTTTAGGATTAATTAAATGTTGTATGAACAATGAGAAGATGTTGATCAATTTTAAAGAATGTCATCACTTTTACATAAGTGTTTTTTCCATCTTTATATGGTTTTAAAATTATAGATTCCCTATAACTCCCTGAGGAAACCTTTATCTTCAGATGAAGATCTAAGACCTCTGGTGCCATAGCTCTTCACAGAATATTTTGAGAAAGCATCAGCCACTTCTTTTTGCACAAGTGAATTCGGTAATTGAATTCAGCAAGCATAAGATATTTTGTTAATAATCGAAGACTCAAAAAAAATCAGTGGTACTTGGTTAAAAAATATCATGGTTTCTATTTTAGTTTTCAGTATGTGTTGTGTATACATATACACGTATGTACAATTGACCCTTGAACAACACAGGTTTGAACTGTACAAACCTGTGAATAGTTTTGGATAATTTGAATAGCTTGTCTATTTGTATGGGGATTTTTTTCAATAAATATACAGTTGGCTCTCCAGTATCCTCGGGTTTCACATCTGTGAATATGGAGGGCTGACTATACTAAGCCATTTTCTTTCTTTTTTCCCCATATCTTTATTGGAGTATAAATGCTTTACGGTGTTGTGTTAGTTTCTGCTGTACAACAGTGAATCAGCTATACATATACATATGTCCCCATATCCCCTCCCTCTTGCGTCTCCCTCCCACCCTCCCTATCCCACCCCTGTAGGTGGTCACAAAGCACCGAGCTGATCTCCCTCTGCTATGCGGCTGCTTCCCACTAGCTATTTTACATTTGGCAGTGTATATATGTCAGTGCTACTCTCTCACTTCATCCCAACTTCCCCTTCCCACCCCGTGCCCTCAAGTCCGTTCTCTACATCTGCGTCTTTATTCCTGCCCTGCCGCTAGGTTCATCGGTACCGCTTTTTAAAATTCCATATATATTAAGCCATTTCCTATAAGGGACTTGAGCATCCTTGGATTTTGGTATATGCAGGGCTCCTGGAACCAATCCCGGGTGATACTGAGGGACGACGGTATTTATATTTTAGTTGACTAACAGGTTAGTTGTCTTTTGGGCTCATTAAAGAATTCATTCTCACATGGAAAGCATAGTCAGCAGGTCACTGTGGTCTTTTCTATCCCCACTATCAAGAAGCAGCCCCCAGGTTAATTTCTCTTCTGCCTCTTCTTTGTGGTGTAGCTCATGAGGCCTGAGTTTACTCGTCTTTAAAATGAGGGAAATGATATCTACCTCAGAAGATTGTTTTAAGAGTTGTTTATTCTTCTTATCGTAACTATTGTCTCATCTAAATCATTGCTATTAATAGCTAACATTTACTGAACGTGTATTATGTCCTGTCTTGGGCACTTTACATGTATTATCTCGTTTAGTTCTCTCAATAACACTACAAGGTAGGTCTTATTATTTTTCTTATTTTACAGATGAAAAACTGGGATGCAGAGAGGTTGCAAGTCTGCTCAAGACCACACAGCACATGATGACATGATGTATGTGAAAGTCCCTGAACCAGGCCTACCGCATAATAGGTGCTCACTACATGTTGAGGGAACCACCAACTCTTTGTGGGAAGTTTGTTTATGGGCTGATTGGGAAAGCCCATTCATTCTTGTTCCTCCTCCAGGCTTCCTAAGATTATATATGTCCCTTTTTTTTTTTGCGGTATGTGGGCCTCTCACTGTTGTGGCTTCTCCCATTGCGGAGCACAGGCTCCGGACGCGCAGGCTCAGTGGCTCCGCAGCATGTGGGATCCTCCCGGACCGGGGCACGAACCCGTGTCTCCTGCATCGGCAGGCGGACTCTACCGCTGCGCCACCAGGGAAGCCCTAGTGGTGTCCTTCTTTTCATTTACTGTGAAGGCTTCAGCTTGGGCCTTTGACAAGACTACGGTATCAACTAGAGTCCAAACAGGAAATAAATGACACACACGCATCTGTGAAGAGACACACACACATAATTTGAAGAGAATTAATAAAGAAACTCCTTACAGAGGTGGAGAGGAAATGCAGGAGATGTGCAGGGCTGCTTCAGGCTGGTAACGGAAGGGCTGATACCAGCCCTAGAGCTGAAGAGGAAGGGAATGGTCCCCAGTACCCGGGGACAAGAGGCTGTGTGAGGGGCTGCCTGACCAGAGCTGTGACTTTTGGTTAAAGGATGCAGCCAGCTTACAGTGAGCCATAGAAACCGGGGGAATGAATACCCCAGCCTCACTCTTCTTTCCCCTCTCCTGCCGGTGCTCCCCAGCGGTGAGCCCACCAGGAGGCTGTTGCTGCAGCCCATGTAGATTGGGCTCCCAGGGAAGGTAGAGTAGATCCTGAGGGGCAGCTGGAAGATATTCAGCACTACTTCTGACCCTGGGCGTGACTGGGAAATGGTGAGGAGGATTGCAGACCATCTCTCATGCTTCTTGGCATTTGTGCAGGATCTGACATTCTTGGCTCCAGCTGTTTAACATATGGCTAGATCCACCAGGTAGACAGTTACAAATCACTTTTATAAGTGCACATGTGAAAGAGTCTCTGGCAATCATTTAGTTGGAGGACAAAGAATTGGCGTTAGTACTTCCACAGAGCCTTTGAAGCTGATTCACTGTCTCAGCCAGAACTCTTAAAAGTCTCAGTTCAGGGCTTCCCTGGTGGTGCAGTGGTTGAGAGTCCGCCTGCCGATGCAGGGGACACGGGTTCGTGCCCCGGTCCAGGAAGATCCCCCATGCCGCGGAGCGGCTGGGCCCGTGAGCCGTGGCCGCTGAGCCTGCGCGTCCGGAGCCTGTGCTCCGCAACGGGAGAGGCCACAACAGTGAGAGGCCCGCGTACCGGGAAAAAAAAAATAAAAGTCTCAGTTCACTTATTTATAAACTGAACATAGTAAGATATTCTTCTCAGAGAAGTGTGAGGCTTCAACTAGTCAAAATCAGTACATTTTTTTTTATACTCCAATAAAGATGTTAAAAAACAAAACAAAACCTTAGGAATAAGCACACCTTTGACTGTTACTGACCCAAACTAGTATCTGCTAGCCTGACTTGCAGCAAAGCCAATCTATTGACACTGGGTTGTGGTGAAGGAAAGTACAGTGTTTATGGTCGGGCACCAAGCAAGGAGAATGGGCAGCTCGTGCTCAAAAGACCCAAACTCCCCAGTGGCTTTCAGGGAGGGGTTTTTAAAGAAAGTGTGAGGGAGAGGGTCATGGGGTGTGTGATCAGATTGTGTTCAATTCTCTGATTGGTTGATAGTGATGTAACAGGGTGATGTTTTGGGAATCTCAGTCATCAACTTTCTGATTTTAACCAGTCTGGGGTCTATGTGCTGTTGGTTAGCATGCAGTTAACTTCTTCCACCTGATGGGGGTTTTAGTATCTATAAAACAACTCAAAGATATGGCTCAGGATATTACCTGTGGCCCTTGAGGAGGAACTAAAGATCCTTAACTTTGTTTTATGGTTAAACTGTCATAATTTTGTCTTGTTTGACTTTGTTTGGTTTATTTCTGATTTTGTAACTTTTCTGATTAAATTTGCTCTTTGGAACTTGGGGAAGGCCTGGGAGGCTAAAGCTTTTTTACAAGGAGGAGGCTGGAGACACAGGGAGGCGGGGATGGGTGGGGGGGCCTGTCTCCGAAGACCCCATAGGGTCCCCTTCAGTTTTATGACCTAGCAATATCCTATAGACGTCGTTAAGAACATATGCACAGGCTTATCCTTAAGGATGCTTATTTCAATGTCCTTTGTAATATTGACCATTTGGAAACAATCCAGTGTTCAGTTCTGAGAATTGGTAAATATGTTTTGTAATAATATGCAGCTGTTTGAACAACATGATGGGGAAAGGAGCTATGTTTGTAGTCGTGTGTTTCTACTAAGGAAACAAGGTAGACTTAGTAAAGACTGCAGGAAACTATTAGTTGACTCAAGTAGCTGTAGTGATGAAGACGACATTTGAAATATGTGTATTGAATCAAACTGATAAATGTTAATAGATATTGATTACATATTATTCACCTCCCTAGAAGAGAAATATTATAGGTCTTACATTCCTTCCTAAAATCTATTTATTCTCATATTCTTTGGTTTAGGCTTAGATTTACTTTCTATGTTTCTGACTCAGATTCAGCAAAGAAATCTTGTCTGTGGCCTGAAACAACAGTTTTCCTTTTTAGCAATTGCTGGTTAAAAAAACCCTAGGCCTGCAAGAGAGGGTGTTAATGTAAGTACAGAGACTGAGAGTTAAACAGTAAGGCAGTTTAGAAGAGAAAGCTGTTGGATAAAGTTGGAGGCTGAAAACCTTCCCATAATAAAATCCTACTCTGTTTTTAGTAACCATTAAACACCTTTTTAGAGTTGTCTCTAAGAAACCCACTTGGAGACATCCAGATTTTCTAAAATTTAATAGTATCTCCAATGCTAATAACATTACCTGTCAATTAATTGTCGTGGGGTAACATTATTCAAATTGGTAACTATAGCTCCCCAAGGTTATGTAAAGTTTTGATTATCTTTTCAAGAAAGGGATCCTCAAACTTTATTTCTGTCTTTTCTTCTTCTGGCCAAAAGAAGAATTAAGTAAGTGACTCTGGTGGGTTCCTTATTTTGAATAGTGCATACAAGAGATTTTGTACTGCTGTTTCTAAAAGCTTTCTTATTCAAGTTAGCCAAGAATCTTTGGAAGAGGGTAATTGTTTCATTGGGGAAAGGAAGAATCACCTTATTGTCAAGGTTGCCTTATATTCAGCCTTTTTTAAAACTTCTTGGCCTCTATTTCTGTGTCTGTAAAATGGAAACAATAATGCTACAACATCTTAGTGGTATTAGAAGAATTAAATGGAGTCTGACATGAGGCAAGTGATGATAAATAGTAACCGTATATTTCTATATACACATACATAATAACACATAGATATAGCTCTGTGTATAAGAGTCATTATCTCAGTTTTTCGTCTCCTGCCTAGCACCATATTTGGCCCATACTAAGCCCTATAGTTTTTGATTGAAGCCCCCTTTTTTGGTTTGTCATGTACGGCAAAAAAAAAAAAAAGCTTTGGTGACTCATTTTATTCTCCAGGCCACAGCAACCTGGGGTTTCAGTAGAATTACAAACATTTTCTAGTAAAACTTAACATGGCAACAGCATGTTTAACACCTTCCAAAACTGCCCTTTTTATTCAAGAGGATTCTCGTGGTGCCCTGTCCTTCTACCTGATTCATTCATTCATTCCATAAATATTTATTGAACAGTAATTATTACTTGTGCACATAGTTAGGTGCTGGAGACGTTGTGAACAAAACAAAAAGAGGCCCCTGCCTTCATTCATGGAGATTATGTTCTGCTGGGGGTGCCCTCCTCACGTCACTTTTTTTGCTGCTCCAGTGTTTACCAAGCAGTTCCCAAGCCTCCCTCCTCCTATTGCTTGGGGAGAGTAGCCTCTTGCTTCAGTGGGCATAGCTGTTCTCTGAGGAATGGGCTTCCCAGCCTTCCAAGCAAAGAGACCCTGCACCTCTTTAACTCTGCTGGACTTCTGAATAGGTCAGTGGTTACGTAGTCCAGACTGATCTGGAACCCTCTCTCCAGGAACTCCATTGAGACGAACTTATTGTTGCACAGTCTTGGCTGAAGACTTGAAAAATATCCCATAAACAAACACCAGGTTATCTGAGGCTTGTCCACACGATTTACCAGCACCCTTTCGCATTACAAAGATGTGAAAGGAACACTAGGGAAATTTGTCAACCCCTATTGGCAGGAACCAGAGATATTTTCAGGGAAGAGCAAGGGATTCCAATCCAGAATCTCTTTAGATTCTTGAAACTGAAAGGATTATGCAAAGATAAAAAGCAAAAGTAAACACTAAAACTGTGAACCAAGAATGAGCACAAAGGGGGGAAATCCTTCTATGGAAATAAGCTTTCCTCCAGAGGAGAAAAACAATAACTTGATGAAAAATCTGTCAGCCTGGAGTAATAAGTGGAGGAGCCCAGGGTGCACGGTGCCTCCTGAGTCCCATTTCTCTGCGAAAACACTTTGTTTTTAAATGGAAATTAATGTTTGGTAGCTGAGAGACTGATGTCTCCAACGCCAGCTCCATTGTGGAGTGGAGACACAAACAAATGGGAAGACGATTTCAGGAGCGGGTTAAGCAGACGGTGAGAGGGTGCAGTGAAGTGAGAAAAAAAAAAAAACCAGAAACAAGCAAATTCTGTGAAGTCTGGTGCGAAGGTAGAGGCAGCTCGATTTGAGAAGTTCCTTCTCCTGGGTTATGAATTTGTGCACTAAAGTGTTATTTGTTTGGCATCCGCTCGGTGTCTTACAGCCCATGCTGGGCTCTGGGGACACAGTTGGGGGTTGGGGTGGGGGAGGAGCTAACATCCGCGCAGCCCCTCCCGTTTCCTAGGCAGCACTTAGAACTACCTCCCAGCGCTGGGAAGTCGGGAGACCAGCCTCAGACTGAGGTCTTTCCAGCTTCAGAGCTCACTGTCTCCCTGTTGTTTTGGAATCTCTGTTGTGGGTTTGTTTTTATTTTTACTTTTAATCATGGCTAAAATCTTTATTTCTATTGTGGAATGCCACTTTTCCTTTGATCTTGGAAGCTGCTTTGGGCCACAGTGTTCTTCTGACCCAGAGAACCATATTCTCAGGTGGTATGTGACTGATTCCACCTTCTCTTTCCAGTGACTATTTTTTTTCCCCCTTACTCTCTGAACAGGTTTCTTTCTAAGCTCTGAATGATGCTTTCTGTTGCCAGATATTCTTTCTGAAATCCTCCCAAGGTCTTCTCTACTCCCCAAGACAAAGGCCTCCTCCCTCCATACCAAACTCAGTATAAACCAAAATGAAAGCAGGGAAAGAGACTCGGTGAATTACTGAAGGTGCTCCAGGATTTTCACTTTTCCCATTCTGAAATCAATTTCTGTTTGAAAGACAAGGACATGTTTACAGTAGAACATGATAAAACGAAGGTCCTTGTGTTTGATTCAGAGAACTCTAATGCAGGTGCTGTAGGAGAATTGTCAATAAACATGATTGTGAAAGCTTTAAAATTATAAGACGTTATGCCCGTGTCTTTAATTTTAACCATTCATTCATTCAACTGATAGTTATTGAGCACCTACTACGTGCCAAGCACTGCAGTGCTGAGGATACATTGGCAGTAAACAAAGTAGACAAAAAAAAAAAATTCTTGCTCTTACAGGGTTTATAGTCCAGCTCTGTGGATATTGACTGGGGAAAACAGTCAATAAACCTAACAAGTGAGTACATTATATGTTAGAAAGCGGTAAGTGCAAAGAAGGAAAATAAAGCAGGGAACGGAGTATCGAGAGTGTGGTCGCATTGCAGTTTTACACAGGGAGGCCAAGGAAAGCCTCACTGAGATGACACATTTGGTTAAAGGTGTGAAGTGAGGGAATGGGTGTTCAGCCTGAGGGAACAGCAGGTACAAAGGCCCCAATAAAGCATGCTGGGCATGTGTGCTTGGAAAAATGAAGAGCCGAGGCACAGAAGGTGAAGGAGTAGGTGAGGTCCAGCTGTGGAGGCCTTTGGTGGCCATTCCCCTTTGGTGGGATGGGAGCTATTTCAGGGGTTTTAAGCCGGATGGACAAGATTTGACTTAGTTTTAATGGAGGTTAATGAGGTCAAGAGAGGGATTTTTAAGAATGGGAAGATAACAACATGTTTGTGTGCTGTTGTAAACAATCCGTGAGGGAGAAAATAAGATGATGCAAGAAAGAGAGGGGAGAATCGCTGGCGAGATGCCCTTGAGTAGGGAAGGGGGTTTGGGATGTAGAGCAGGAAGAGAGGGTTGGCCTCAGGATCACAGACAATTCATCTGCGACAGGAGGGAAAGTACAGTGTGTGTATGGGCACCGATGCACATGGTGGGTCGATGTGGCAGTGGGAACTTGTGGAAGTTCTCTCCTGGTTGCTACATTTTTATTTTATTTTATTTTTTTTTCAGAGAAGTGGAAAGCAAAATCATGAGCCAAGGGTGAGGATGGGGGAGGAGGAGGTATTGGAGGTTTGAAGAGAGAGGACATGAATTAACCGTCTAGGAGAGAGGAAGAGCAGAGGGACCGGGGAAATGCAGGATTACCAGGTGGCAATCCTGGTTTCTGGTCATGGATCTAAGATGAGAGCAGCCACATGGGTATGTTCTTTTCCAGCCATGCTGAGCTACACTCGTGCAGGCACAGAGTAAGTGGAGAGTCAGATTTAACCAAGGCAATGGTTTTGCTGAGTGAATACTATGTAGGGAAGGAGAGGCAAGGGAGTTGGGGATATAAGTAAGTGAATGATAAGCTGCTTTAAGAAGCTAAGTGGAGATATGGAGGATATTAATGATAGTGAACAGATGGTAGGATCAGTGCATCATAGGTCTCCGTGGATTGGGAGGGTACTGGAGGGAGTGAGCTGGAAATCAAGGAAGTGGTGGCTGGGATGCTTGAAATGGATGAGAGAGGCAGCGGGGTTTTGGCAATGACACGGTCTAGAGCATGACTGTGGGGGAAGCTGAGGTAGGGTGGAGGACAAGATATTTGATGGAAAAGTGGTCAAGGAGTCTAGAGGCAGGGCTATTGGGAGGCTCCCCTGTGGATTTGGAAATCACGAAGTATTTTATAACATAAGTAATGTTGGCAAAGGTAACAGTGAGTCAGGGGCTAAAATCTTTAAGGAATGAGAGGAGATGGGGAGTTCCCCGGCAGTCCAGTTATTAGGACTCCGCGCTCTCACTGCCAAGGGCCCGGGTTCAATCCCGGGTTGGGGAACTAGGATCCCCCAAGCCCGTGCAGCATGGCCAAAAAAAAAAAGAATGAGAGGAGAGTGATAGGGGGTGACTTTCTCTTGGTAACTGCAGCGAGGAGAAGCAGCCTGTGGTCGAGTCTAATGACAACTCTTAAAAGGTGGTGAGTATAGGGCTTCCCTGGTGGCGCAGTGTTTGAGGGTCCGCCTGCCGATGCAGGGCACACGGGTTTGTGCCCCCGTCCGGGAAGATCCCACATGCCGCGGAGCGGCTGGGCCCGTGAGCCATGGCCGCTGAGCCTGCGCGTCCGGAGCCTGTGCTCCGCAACGGGAGAGGCCACAGCAGTGAGAGGCCCACGTACCGCCCAAAAATAAATAAATAAATAAAAAAGCTGGTGAGTATAGAGAGAAAGGAAGATGTTTGACTCAGAGGAGCAAGGAGGCCAACTTTGGAGGTGGACTCGGGGCAATAGCATGATGAGAGTGGGGGCGGAAACAGCAGAGGAAGCAGTGACCGAAGGTTTCAATTAGAATAAGAAAGTGAAGAAAACGTTCAAAGTTTGAGGATAGAGAGGAATTTGCTGATGAAGTACTAGGGTTCTGAGGACAGAGTGGAGAGGTTTGGGGTACTGGGCTGTCAGAACTGTATGGGGGTGACAGCCTGGTGATGATGCTTATTTGCCTGCATCCCTGGGAATCCTGGGCTTGTATTAACCACCTTAGCTGAGGTGATGGGATGGGGCTTGTTGGTTTTGAAGGCTGAGAATGTATGTGCTGGGAAGGAAGATAGTTCGGTAAAGGCAGGTCTCGCCAGGACATCTTAGAGCTTTTTCTCCTCTCAATTGCAAGTGTATACAGTGACTACTTAGGAGAAAAGTAAATGAAAATGCATCAAAGCCCTCATAACAGTTGTATCAGGCTGGTGGAATTATGGACAATTTTTCCTTTCTTTTTCACTATTTTCCCCTTGAAGCCCATACAAAGATCTCACCACTGAACTCCGTGTAAAAATTCTACTACCTCTTGCTTGTGACTTAAATAAAACATCTAGTATACTCTTTTACAGGGTTCAACTAATTTTATCTAGAGTCACAGAGGAAAAAACATGCATTAAAAACAACGATGACTAAGATGGGAATAAAGACACAGACCTACTAGAGAATGGACTTGAGGACACGGGGAGAGGGAAGGGTAAGCTGTGACAAAGTGAGAGAGTAGCATGGACATATATACACTACCAAATGTGAAATAGATAGCTAGTGGGAAGCAGCCGCATAGCACAGGGCAATCAGCTCGGTGCTTTGTGACCGCCTAGAGAGGTGGGATAGGGAGGGTGGAAGGGAGGGAGACGCAAGAGGGAAGAGATATGGGAACATATGTATATGTATAACTGATTCACTTTGTTATAAAGCAGAAACTAACACACCATTGTAGAGCAATTATACTCCAATAAAGATGTTAAAAAAAAAACAAAAAAAAACCAACGTTGACCACAAATAATACCCCTGCTGATGATATTTCCCTGGGTGTTCTTAATGTGTTTTCACAGGATATCCCAGATAAAGCAAATGCCTTTCTGTCCTTGAATATGGCTAAGTACGATGCATCCTGCCCCAGACTGCATTACGTTTTGTTGGCCAGATCCAAACTCTCAGGTTCTTCCAGGAAGTGTGTTTCTAAAACTTTCAAAAGCCTGTATAGAGAGTTCTTTTGTGCCCAGTTGGACAGATTTGTAATTATTAACAACTAAAGGGTTCTTTATGTCTTTGCTAACTCATCTAAAGGCCCTCGGGCTGTTAGAGCGGAAATTATTCTAAATTTTCAGTTTGGTTATCAAATCTCTTTCTTTTTATTAGATGAAGAGTGCAGTTATTCCCTTAACCATCATCCATCCTTATCGCCAGCAGGACTTTTTTTGTAATTAAACCTCCTGGTTCTGCAAACCAAGATTATTGCACAAACGTGTGTAGAAACTTGCCAGTCCATGATCTACTTAACATACTAAACACCATAGAATATTTTTACCATTAACTATCATATCCTGCTTTAAAGAAAGTATATTAATTTTCCTCTTGGTTATAGGTAGAACACTGTCTTATCTAAAGAGAGACAACACTGAAATTGAACATAAGTTTGGGGAATACCCTTAATCGCAGTGTATTTCTAGAATGAATGAATAAATATTTGATTAGTATTTCAAAGACTCTCTTAACCTCCAAGCATTTCAAGGGATTGACCTGGATCTTGAGTTATGAAATCCTGCAGAAAAAGTAAGAACTTCTTGAAACTAGCAACAGAGAAAACTGAACTGTATTCTTGAATGTGTCTAACAGTAAATCCCTCTGTCAGCTTGGGCAGTTGGCTTAACCTGTCTGGTCCTCAGTTTTATCATGAAAAATAACAGGATTTGACTAAAACTATAAAATTATGTGGAGTATGAAGGGATCATAGGGATTTGATAATTTGCTTCAAAAGAAACTAGGGGTTCTAATTTCCAGTTCACTTCTTTTCCATTATACTGTGCTGAGCTGTAAGCCACTTCCAAATCAAAAGGTTGGTTGATTCCAACTTTAAAAGTAGTTTCAAAATTGTGGCGACTTTGAAAGCAGATTTGTACATGTCCGTCTCCACCGCCATTCACACCTCATGCCTACTGAGCCATCTCTGAGGAGTTTTGGATCAAAGCTTCTACATCGTGGTGATGGTTGCACAACTCTGTGAACGTACTAAAAACCACTGAATTGTATACTTTAAATGGGGGGATCGTATAGCATGTGGTTTATGTCTCAATAAAGCTAGGTCAGAATCCTTTTGTTTGCAGGTAATTGGAACCAACTCAAACCAACTTAAAAAAAAGGGGGGAGTTAATAGCCCATGTCATTGAAAAGTCCCACACTAGATGTCCAGGCATGACTAGGTTCTGTTCTCAAACAATAACATTAAACCCCAGATGCCTGCTCTGTCTCTCAGCTCTCCTCTGTGGGAGCTTCAGTCTCAGGAGGACTTTCTCCACAGGTGGCCCCTGGCAGTTCTCAGCTTATATTTTCACCAATTTAGCAACTCTAGCTGAAGTATCTCCAGCAAAAGTCCTCGGACTGAATGTCATTGGCTTGGTTTGGGTCACATGACCATCCAATAATAACATCTAATAATGATAACACTTACTACGAACCAACTCTATTCTTACAACACCCCATTTTATAGATGAAGAAATCAAGGCACAGAGAGGTTATGTGACTTGCCCAGGATCACACAGTAGTGAGTATAGGAGCTGGATTTGAAACTCAGGCAGTCTGCCCCTAGAGTTTGTGGTCTTATTGGTCTTAAGGACTATGCTGCCCCCAGTCATTGGAGTCAAGGGAAAGGAATGAATGCTCTGATTGGTTGGTCCTGGAGCAGATCTAGTATTTGCAACTGCATTCTCTCCTGATGTCCTCTGTTCCAGATCTCTGGGGATTGATATTATATATATATATATATATATATATATATATATATATATATATATATATGTGTGTGTGTGTGTGTATGTATATATATATGTATGTATATCTGTCAGATGGTTATATATCAGATGTTACTGAATTTTAGGTTTGTGAGCACTCTGCTTCAGAGACTGTAGCCATCTCTTCATCATGTTCTCTGTAATCACCATCACCACTCTGACTGTAGCCATTTGGAAGAGAAGCCACAGAGTTTGTTAGTAATAGTAAACTCAGGCCTCCTTGTCCCAGAATCAGAAGAACCATGTTAAGATCTTGGCCTGTCTTAAAATAATACACCAGTCTACAACCTTGGGAAGGAACAATAGAGTAACTGTTCAGTGTTTCATCAGCAACAAGAAGTTAAGGGAGACTTTAAAAATTACTTGCCAGAATAAGTCATAGCTAATAGACACACGCACTTATTTATTTATTTCTGGCTGCGTTGGGTCTTCATTGCTGCATGTGGGCTTTCTCTAGTTGCGGTGCGTGGGCTTCTCATTGCAGTGGCTTCTCTTGTTGCGAAGCATGGGCTCTAGGCACGTGGGCTCAGTAGTTGTGGCTCGCAGGCGCTAGAGCACAGGCTCAGTAGTTGTGGTGCACGGGCTTAGTTGCTCTGCGGCATGTGGGATCTTCCCGGACCAGGGATCGAACTTATGTCCCCTGCATTGGCAGGAGGATTATTAACCACTGTGCCACCAGGGAAGCCCCAACATTCGTTTTTTTTAAAAATGTAGATAGTTAGAAAATTAAAAGAAGTTTTTCCGTCTTTTTCTAATGCAGGAAATAAACTTACCCATGTTAAGTATTTCTAAGGTGTCAGTTACTTCGCACCACTGTTATTGGAATCACCTGGGATGCTCTTTATTAAATCATAATGCTTGGGCTTCCCTGGTGGCACAGTGGTTGAGAGTCCGCCTGCCGATGCAGGGGACATGGGTTTCTGCCCCGGTCTGGGAAGATCCCACATGCCGCGGAGCGGCTGGGCCCGTGAGCCATGGCCGCTGAGCCTGCGCGTCCGGAGCCTGTGCTCCGCAACGGGAGAGGCCACAGCAGCGAGAGGCCCGAATACCGCAAAAAAACAAAACAAAACATAATGCTTTGTGGTGGGCCTGGGAATATGCATTTGTTAAACACCCTAAGTGATTCTTATGGCCTCTAAAGTTTGAGAATCATCATTGTAAGTAGCTGGGGAGAGTGGCTAGGCTCTTAAAAGTAGGACCTTAGGGGGCTGAAGTTGAACCAAAGGCAACATCCATATGAGGCATCTTCCCTTGGGTAGAGAAAGGGGGGCTGCTAACAGTCTCAGATTTCAAGCAGCTCTAATTGTTCGGTGGTCCTGCTACAGTTTATCTCTCCTCATTCTTTATGTTCAGAGGTGTGGGTGTCTATATTCACTGTTAGCTCTGTAGAGCAGAAAAAAATAACACTAACCAATAAACTTCAGTGAGGAATTTTTCAGATGAAAAAAGTGTTCCTGTGAGCTATAAACCATGCCTTCCAACAGTAGCCATTTAATATTAATAATAGTAATTGCTAAATAATAAGAGCTAACATTTCCTGACTATACAGTGCTGGGTGTTTTATAGGCATTATCCCATTCTGTCCTCCAGTCACCTTACGGATGAATAGGTGCTGATGTTACCTCCGTTATCAGACAGGGAGACCCAGGCACAAATGTTAAGTCGCAGAAGTGGGGCAGAGTTGGGACTGATGGGGTTCAGGACACGCTACCCCAAAATATGGCACTTGGCATATTGAATATTTTTAGCTGAAGGAATTTGAGAAAACAGCACAAGCAGGAGGGTCACCCTGACCTTTCCTCTGTGTTCTCCCCTGACACAGGTTCTAAAACCCTCAGGGGAGAGGTGTCTTCCCTACACCTGGAGGAAAGGAGCATCCTTATCTCCAAAGACAAAGGGACCTCGGAGAGAACCTGAACAAACAGGATTTGCCCGGTTTCCCCCAGTTTATTGCAGTTACCTCACACTCCTTAGCCTATCATATTCCTCCACCACTGTACAATCTCCATCAAAACTGGCGTGAGCATACTCAGGCTTAATTGTTTTGCGGTCTTCATTTCCATATGAAGGCTCTTGTGTCATGTAAAACTTATGTTAAATAAACGTGTATGCTTTTCTCCTGTCAGTTTACTTTTCAGGCCCAGCCAGGGACCCTAAGAGGGTGGAGGAAGACTTTTTCCTTCTCCACAGAACATTCAGACCAAGTCCACTTAACATGAAAGCCCATCTGCTGTTTGAGCCATATCGGCTTGTGCTCTCAACAAGAATTTATTTTTCTCCACGAGACTGAAAACAGAGAATATGAAGAAACATTGACTGCAACACACATACATTTATAATGAACTTACCTGCAAAGAAAGACCCTCCTAGGACTCGCCGTTCTAAGAGTTCTTATATGTCTCAGATACCTGGTCACTAAAATTAGGAAACAGTGGTACCCATGTCCCGTGGGCCCCTTTGATGCTGCTTGAAAGTTTCAAGGGTCATATTTCTCCTACTTCCCTAGGTCTTGGATTCTTGACTTTGGACGGCCAGTTATAATTGCTGCTCTTGACTTGTCCTAAAGCCTTTATGCTGGATGCAGTCGAGAGGGATCATATGCCTGGGAAAATCAGGCACAGTGATCTATCTAGAGATGCATAAAACCACACCAAATTACTTTTGCTCAAATTCAGGCACCCACTTTGAGCCAGGCCCTGAGTTAATATAATGGGATATCCAAAGATATAGGACCTCAGAAATTCATAGAGCAGGTGGGACACATGCACAAATCATTACAATACAAGGCAAGATGCAGTAGAACATGTGAGCTCTGGAGTCAAACCAGCCCCAGTCCAGTGCCCCCACTGCCCTTTTAAAGTACCTAACCTTTCTCTGCCTCAGTTTTCTCATCTACAAAAGGGAACAATAATAATAACGGTGTGTCCTCATGGAGGTCATTGTGAGGATTAAAGGAAATAAAATGTATAAAGTGCGTTGCATGATTCCTGTCCCATAGTGTGTGCTCAGTAAGTAAGCTTATTACCAGCTTTACTTACTGATGTAGACAAAATGTTATTTGGGATGAGAGGAAGAAGTTATTGCTTCTAATAATTGAGGAAGACTTCTTTGGGGAGGAGCATTTGATCTGGGCCCAGAGGGTGGGGTTTCTGCGAGAGAGGAGGGGTTATCCCATCAGCGGGAGTGCAAAGCACGGAGATGGGGCAGGTTAGCACGTGTAGGGAATGGTGAGCGATGCAGGATGGCTGAGGCACGGAGGGTGGGCCAGCTGCAGAAAGGGAGGAGGGAAAGTCTGGTCAGAGGTAGTTTGTGGAAGTTCACCAATGGTGATAATCATCATGTGACCGAGCAAAGGGCTTGTGTGCCCGCAGCGCGGAAAGCCAAACTGACAGCAGGAGTTTGCAGCAAAGTAAGGACTTCTTGCAGAGCGCCAAGCCAGGGAGTGGGAGACAAGCCTCAGATACACTCCAGCTTGGTCTTTGAGTTAGGGGTCAATTTAAGGAGAAGAACAAAGAACCTGGTCATCATCGTCTTGTGACATTTCTTAATGGTGCCTTCGGAAGTCAGTATGTCTCTGGTTTACCATTCTCTGTCCGGGTGGTCCATGGCTTGGGGGTCTGTGAGCTCATCTTGCCCTAGAGAAACAACCTGAGTTTGTCCGTTAAAGATGACATCTAGAATAGCAATTTTAGTACATTAACAATGTTATTGACAACAGCAATCTTAGTCGTCTGACTGGTTGATTAGTGTTCAGTTAGCACAGAATTGAGGTCAGAGGGGACAAGAATGGGACTACAGTTTTGGAGAGAGTGTTTAATCATCAACTTGGTAAGGGAACTTAGTTTTAGGGGGACTTGGTTTCAATTATATTTATTTCCCAGTCCAACTTCAGTCTCGGGTGCCAAACACCCAGTAAAGCAGAATTGTACTGCCTTCTTTTTCCTCTCCCACCCGACTCCTCCCTTGTTGTTTTGTTTTTTTTTTTTGCGGTACGTGGGCCTCTCACTGTTGTGGCCTCTCCCGTTGCGGAGCACAGGCTCCGGACGCGCAGGCTCAGCGGCCATGGCTCACGGGCCCAGCCGCTCCGCGGCATGTGGGATCCTCCCGGACCGGGGCACGAACCCGTGTCCCCTGCATCGGCAGGCGGACTCTCAACCACTGCGCCACCAGGGAAGCCCTCCTCCCTTTTTTTCCATTGAAAATACTCAATATCCTAGTCACGGCCGATTTGGAAGCAAGGAGAATTCCCTGGCAGCCTTAGAAGGCAACTCTTTTAGAAGTCACGAGTGCATCACCGAAGTTCTACTCTCCCCAGCCCCACCTGGGCTGTTGCTAGCTACAGCCGCAGGAGCTCAGATGGTGCAATTTGAGTGTTACTGTCATTGGGCAGCAGAGGACCCCAGGCCCTGGGGGTCAGGGAAAGGAAGGAGAACCAATCTTGTTTTGCAGAGAGAGAGGAGGATGCCGGGAAGAATTGTGTGGAAAGGGTGACTTAGCTGGTATCTGTTTGAATGTGGGATTGATTCACTCCTACTCAGAGGTTCTTGGAGCCCAGAATGTTACATAAGTGAAACACCTGATGCATTTGGTCTCTGTAACACTTAATCCACCATCTCCGCCCCCCCAACCCCGTTCAACACTTTCAATATTTGTAACATACAGTGATAGCTAAAGGGCAGGACTTGATGTTTCACATTTTAAAAATTAAAAGTAAAGCCCTAACCGTTCTCTTCTTTGTCCCTCTAATTGGAGGTGGCCGTGTCCATGTCTCCATAAGAAATGAACGCATTCAGCGAGTTGGTACAGGGCTGGAGTCATGTGTGATCTTGCCCTAAGTAAGGCCTCAATTGGGAAGTGTTTAGGAGAGAGGCTGGAAGCTTGTTTAGTCTATACTTAGACTGGCTGTACTGGTTTTTCTTTGGTTAGTAAATGCACAAGTATTTAGATGTGCCAGGATTTGGGTACAGAATTGCTACATTGTCAGATTCAGAGCAAACTGAAAGTAAGTATGTCACAGTCAGCATTTTCAGAGAGCAGACAGCACTTCAAGCTTAGGCCTGGTTTAACCTGATTCACAGTCAGTCAGCTTCCACAGCACCAGTTGTAGGAATGAAAGGTAAATATGCAGGTCTAAATAAATGACCTTGTGGAATTGTTAAGAAATCGCTGAATTTTTTTTTTTGTTCCCTTGAATCAGTTGGTGAATGTTTGTACACATATCCAAACAGGTTGCTTCCAGGCTGCATACATTATAGTAAGTATCGTTTGATGCTTACTTACCTTCAATCACAGGAAATACTGGCAATACCTTGCATTTGTATAAAGCCCTTTTACTGGCTCCACCTCATCTGATTCTGCCCAGAGCCAAGAGAGCCATAATAAACATTATCCTGACACTGAAGTTGGGCAGATTGCACAGGGTGACAAAGTTCAACAGGGGCTAGCCCAGAAGGACCAGCCAGCTGGGTTTTCTGCCTCGAGGTCCAGTGTGTGGCCCTCTCCTGCGCGTTGTCACAGAATAGTATGGCTCCATTGAGTTTTCTAAAGCCCTGATTTTTCAGCTTCCCAAGAGAACTGGAGCAGGTCTTTTTGTTTCTTTTTTATGTTGACCCAATTACACATCTTTTCTATAGATTTCTCCATCCTGTAGGATGTGGCAAGCAATTTTTATGCATAGCCAAGGATTTTTAAAAACCAACTTTGTAAGCAAAAATCTGAATTTCTTTGGAGCAGGAAACAGGGAAAACAAATACCTTATCTATGCTGATCGCTCCCATAGAGTTGCTAAGCAAAACTCTAAAAGGGATTGTGTTTTAGAAATTCAAATTATCTTGTTGTCACCTAAAATAAAACCCACCTTGATTCTAAATTAGCGTAGCTACTGTGGAAAACAGTATGGAGGTTTTGCAAAAAACTAAAAATAGAACTCTCATATACCCACTCCTGGGTACATCTCCGGAAAAAAAAACAAAACACTAATTCAAAAAAATACATGCACCCCAATGTTCATAGCAGCATTATTTTCAATAGCCAAGATATGGAAACAACCTAAATGTCCATCAACAGACGAATGGATAAAGAAGAGTGGTATATATATATAGATATAGATATAGATAGACACACACACACACACACACACACACACACAGTGGAATACTACTCAGCCATAAAAAAGAATGAAAATTTCCCATTTGCAGCAACACGGAAGGACTTGGAGGGTGTTATGCTATGTGAAATAAGTCAGAGAAGGACAAATGCCGTATGATACCACTTATATGCGGAATCTAAAAAATACAACAAACTAGTGAATGTAACAAAACAGAAGCAGACTCTCAGATACAGAGAACAAACTAGTGGTTACCAGTGGGGAAATGGAAGGGAGGAGGGGCAAGATGGGGGGGGGGGAGTAAGAAGAACAAACTCTTTTGTATAAAATAAGCTACAAGGATATATTGTACAGCACAGGGAATATAGCCATTATTTTATAATTATAAATGGAGTATAATCTTTTAAAATTGTGAATCACTATATTGTATACCTGTAACTTACATAATATTGTATATTAACTATACTTCAATTTAAAAAAGAACAGAAAAAAACCCACCTTCCCTTTAACTGTAGCCCTAGCTCTCTCTCCATCCTCTCCTTCACAGGCCAACTTTGGGGAGACCTGGCTGCTTCCCTGTCCTCGTTTCCTCCTCTCCCTCTCACTTCTCACTCTTCTCCAGTCTGGACACTGCCAGGCTTTTCTTAAGCTCACCAGTGGTCTCCATGTGAATCAATTCAGTGGGCAGTTTTTAGGACACAATTTAATTCCTCTCTCAGCGGGATTTAGTATACATAGTGACCTTGGGAAATTTACTTAACTTCCTCATAGGATTGTAGCGGGGTCTAAATGAGATAGTTCATGAGAAGTAGTTAGCACAGTGTCTGCTACAGCGATAAGCAATAGTAAATGTTAACCATTGCTTTTAGCAGCATACTCTTCCTTGGTTTCAGTGACACTGTTTTCTTGTTTTCCTCTTAACACCTTCAATCCCTTCTACTTTTCTATGGTATCATGAAATGTTGGAATTTATTCCACAAATCATTTAGCAAGTACATATTTCTTGCCAGGAAATTTTCTTGGCTCTCGGAATCCAGCAGTGAATAAAATTAAGTTGCTGGCTTCGTGGAGTTACATTTGGAGCTGGGAAATTATAAAAATTAATATATACTATACCAGATGATGATTGACATATAGTAAATATAAATATAGTATATAGCATATACTACTATGTTATATAATACTATATTATATATAATGAACTATATGTCAAGTGGTTATATATCAGATATTAATAAGCTTTAGAAAGCAGGGAAAGGGGAATGGATGAATGCTTCAATTTAGGATAGGCCGCTCAGGGAAGTCCTCACTGGTTGGCTTATATTTAACTAGAGATCTCAGGAAGTGGGAAGTAATACACGTAGAATATCTAGAAGACCATTCAGGCAAAGGGAACAGCAAGTGCAAAGGCCCTGAGGCGGGAAGTACTTGGTACATTTGAGGAACAGCAAGAAATCAGTGAGGCTGGAGCAGAGTGAGCCCAGCAGGAGAGGGGTAGACATGGAGATGAAGTCGGAGAAGCAGCCTGGGGTGAAGAGAGGGGCAGAGCAGATCCTGAGGCATTTTTCAGGCATTGTAAGGACTTCGATTCATTGTAAGGACTTCGATTTACTTCGAGTGAACTTAGAGGCCATTGGAGGGTTTTGAGCAAAAGAATGACTTTAGTTTTAAAATAATCACCCTGGATTCTGTTTGGAGAATAGACTATTGGGGGCAAGGGTGGAGGCAGGGAGCTGGTTAGGAGGCTATCGAGATAGTCCAGCATCTCTCTGGGTCTGTTGCAGGCCCTTCCCCTCTCATCTTGCTCTCTCTTATAGACCACGCTTGGCTTCAAAGAGCATCGAAATGCCTACAACTCCCACGCTCAACTCTCTTGTTCCTCCCTTTCTTCTGACCTCCAGTCTTACTTATCCATCTGTTTACTTCCGTCTGCACTCGATGGCCACTCAGTGTGTCCGAATGTACCTACACTCCTGCACGTCCCCTCTGGCTCCTCTGGGGTTGCACCTGTCACCCAACCAATTGCTCAGGAGTCCTCCTCCAACCCTTTAGAACACCATATCTGGGGAATCAGAAGTCCTATTCTTTTTATCCCACAGCATTTCTCAGCTGAATTCTCCACTCTATTCCAAGCCTAGTAGAGAGCAGTAGCCTCCTAGCTTGTAACTGAATCTACTCAGCCCCTCCAGCTACCACTGGCTTGTTAAATGATATTTTCCACAAAAATGCAGAACTCTATGAGAAGCAGTAGAAATTTTTTTTTTCTGTAAAGATGTGCCTTTCTCACAGTGGAACAGCCTTTTCAGTTAGTAAAGGGGACACAATAACATCTGAAGCGTTTGCTTTTGGATTATGTTACTGGCTTGGAGAGCTACCCAAGGACAGTAGGTATCCCACTAACATTTGCATGACTAGAATGCTACTTCTCAGAATAAAGAATGCTTTTCTTTATTATCATACCTGGGCAAACCCCAGATATGAATTGTAACGTTTTCCCTTGACCACAGGAAGCTTATTAACATCTGGTTTTGAATAATAGTTTTGTACCTACATCCTGCTACTCAGAGGACCCTGCTACGTAATTAGAGATTTTTTTAATTAAAAAAAGGAGGTGGAGTGGGTGTGGTACCTACGCATGTTCTCTTCTTTATTTAGTTTTATCAGAAGAAAGAAACTAGATTCTCTACTTCCACCCCAACTGTAGCAGGAGTGACCTAAAATGACCACAAACAATAATAACTATCAGATCATATGACTTCTCTGCTTAGAATGGATCAGTGGTTTCTAATTGCCCTGGCAATCAATTCTAGATTCCCTCCTCTGGCCCACCAGGCTCTATATGATCTGGTACTTGCCTTCTCTCCAGCTTTATCCCTTACTTTTTCCAGCTGCTATAGATTTATCTCCATTTCTCAAATATACACCATTCTCCCCTCAGCTGTCTTTCTCTATTCCTTGTGCACCCCCTTGAAAGCTGTTCTTTCTTTAAGCTTCGACTTAAATGTCTCTTTATCTGGGAATCCTTCTCAGCTGCTAGATCTGGTTAGGTCTCCCGGTCATAGGCCCCCGTCACAGCTCTGTTTCTTGCCTGGAGCCCACAGCATACTGTACTTACTCGCTTAGCGTCGTTCTGCCCCATCAGTGCTTTGCTCTTCTCGTCCAGGTGCTGTTGATGGTCTCATTCTGCTGCTGTCTCCCTACAGCCAGGCCAAAGCCTGACACACAGTGGGCCCTCAAAAAACATCAACTGGCTGGTTTGCTTGGCATGTCAGTGTGTTTCATAAAACAAAGTGTTTTCCAAGTGAGGATTGCAATTGCCACTCTCATTAATTTGGTGATTCATTTTATTCACAGGAGAAAGGTGCAGTAGTTGTTTCAAGTGTACCTCTTAAAAAAATGGAAACAAACAAACAAAAATGGAAACAGATTTTCCAAGGGGGATGGTGAACTAAGAGAGCAGGAAAGCTGGGATAATCTTGTGGCCGTTTATCCGCCTTGTTTTGGGTTTCATTTCACTTGGTTCTGTTTCATAAACTGTAATGACTTTCTATGCCTAATCCAGTAAAATAAGATTCCTCACACTCTAGATCTGAATTGATAAATGGAATATTTATAAATGGAATATTTCCTGCCATATCAATAAACAAAGAATTTCATAGTCACCGAAGATTGCAGCCCTCCAACATGAGCTGGTGAGCTCTGAGGAAACTCAGGGCTGAAAAGAATACCTGCCATCTAGCAGCCATCAGACTGCAGTCACTCCGGGTGGTGAGCCCTGAGGAAACTCGGGATGCTTCAGGATACTGGCCCCGGATAGCTGCGGTGCATATCAAAGGAAGGATTTCAGTGAGCCCAGACTCTTGCATCTTCCCATACGTAGAAAGGCGCTACATTCCTTAACTTGAGATATCTGGTTTTCTTTGACTAACAGTAATCCTTTGACGTTCCGACTACCTGTCCTTTGTTGCAAAACTCCTATATATCCGGGCTCTTCCCCTCCCCTCCTGGGAGCAGTTTCTCAGAGTTATCTGAAACGCTGTCTCCTGGGCTGCAGTCTGCATTTTGCCCCCAATAAAACTTAACTGGCAACTCGCATGTTGTGCATTTTTTTTAAGTCAACTGAATGAATATGCATAATGTGCTCTCCCTGAGTTGAAGGTCTAGGGAAGTCTGGGATAGTGAAGATAGAAAGTATCCTCACAAACGCCCAAATCCAAAATTGTTACTTTTGGAGTGGGAGGGGGGAGGGGCAATTTAGGGGTAGGGAAATAAGAGGTACAAACTATTACGTCTGAAATAAGCTACAAGGGTATATTGTACAACACAGGGAATGTAGCCAATATTTTACAATAACATAAATGGAATATAACCTTTAACAGTGGTGAATCACTGTATCGTATACCTGTAACTTATATAATATCCTACATCAACTATACTTTCATTGAAAAAACAAGTTACTTTTCCCTCCCCCTGCCCAGGTTGCTATCAGAAGCTGCAGATACACTCTGTGGAGTTCGTTGCTGTGGTTCCAGTATGTTTTGTAATTTGTATAGTAATGTCCATGAAATAAGGGATGCTTTCCCCATTTCCATTGCCGTAGGAGGCGCTCAAATCCTGCCTGGATTTTTGGAAAAGTTTTTTCCATTTTTAGAAGAGTTAACCCAAGCTTAAAGACTTCAGCTTCCTTTTTAAAACGTTGGCCCTTTTCTTCAGGAAATGTGTTTCTACCGGGATGCAAATGGGATTTCAAATACTGAAGGAAGTAGATTTGATTTACTGAATATACTCTTGGCAACTGAGAGAAGGCTATCTGAGATTTAAAAAGAATATTTACCAGTATACCACTTTGGGTTACAAAACTGCACAAGGTTACAAGGGTATCGTGCCTGGAACTTATCGATTCTTTTCTTTTTAAAAATACCACCTAATTATGGACGTGGTGACATAAAAACAAAAGCAATCATTCCCTTCCCAATTTCCATTCTAGTGAGGCTGACCCAAGGGCAGACTTAGATTTGAGTATTTTAAGGAAAAACAGCTTTAACCTTAGGCTGTAACCTCATGCATTAAACGTGAGCAGAAGGACACGAAAAGTCTGCTAATGAATATTACTTGCCATCTGTTGAAAAATAATATTACGCCACGGGGCTCCTACAGTAGTAAAAGTACATGCTCTTTGAGTCGTTTTTTATTACAGTAATAGGTAATGGGTCACACTCTTACCTAATCACTCATGCAATTCAGATTTACCAAACGGAGATTTAAGGATGACCTTTGTGCTCACAGCACTTTGAGTCAACAGGTGTGAAGCATCAGGTCTCATTAGCCCTGGGGTTCAACAGTGTTGAGTTGTAGGTACGTAGTTACCAAACTATTTTAAATAAATATAAATTATTTATTCTGTCTGCCAAATAAAACTATTTCCAATTAACAGGACCACAGAAATGGAACACCAGTACTCAGTTTGGTGAAACGTCTCCCAACAAGACTATGAGTTCTGTGAAACAAATACAAAGTTCTAAGAAGCTTTCACATTTAAATATGCTTGGTATATTTAAAATGTACATTCTGCCTTCCTTGGTTTGGTTTCTGGTGCCAGGTAGTCTTGAGTTTGCATCAGTTACTAGCTAATTCTTGTACCTTTTTGTGTCTCTCACCATGAACATCAGGTGATGGGTATGTAAGATGTACTCAGTAAATTTCCCATTCAGGTAAGACATGCTGAAGTGTCTGCATTGCATTTCTTTCGAATAATTCAAGTAATACTTCAAAAGATTATGGAATTTTTCATCACTGACTAATTAAGGTCAGACAGCCAGGATTTCACTTGATTTATACCTAGAGATTTTTTGTTTTTGTTTTTTTGGCTGTGTTGGGTCTTCCTTGCTGTGCGCGGCCTTTCTCTAGTTGTGGTGAGCGGGGGCTACTCTTCTTCGTTGCGGTGCGCGGGCTTCTCATTGCGGTGGCTTCTCTTGTTGCGGAGCACAGGCTCTACGCACGCGGGCTTCAGCAGTTGTCGCACGCAGGCTCTGTAATTTTGGCTCGCAGGCCTTAGAGCGCAGGCTCAGTAGTTGTGGAGCATGGGCTTAGTGGCTCCGCGGCATATGAGATCTTCTCGGACCAGGTCTCGAACCCGTGTTCCCTACATTGGCAGGCGGATTCTTTTTTTTTTTTTTTTTTTTTTTGCGGT